>NW_016165535.1:0-27281 GCF_001687245.7 Rhagoletis zephyria | reverse complement strand
TTCGAATGTTAACGTTTCTGTTCATTTGTGTATGTGTGTATATGTGAAGCGCCCTCAATAAGAGGTTTGGGTTTTGTCTTTATTTGGAAATATATAATTACCGAAGAATGTGAGTCCTAAGGCCACTGAACAACTTTATTTACATGCATATGTATTAGGGTGTTCGATTATTCGCCTTTTTTCCAAAACCGAGTTTCTAGGAATTCGAAAAAATGTTATTTGAAAAAAAAATTGCTATTTGCAAAAATTAAGGAAAAATCGCATAAACCGGTTTTATTTTACATAGAGTAAACAATTTGTGAAGTGGGCCACCATTTTTTCGAAGGTGCAGTTTTTTTTGTGCAATTATCTGTTTATGCTACACACCGATAATAGAAAAATACGAGTCTCACAATTTTTCGAAATTCGAATTATTTTAGATGTTATAGCTATTACCTTTTTTCAAAATTGTTTAGATTTTATTTGTTTTCACGCGATTTGCAATAGTTACTTAATACTAGATATATTACACAAGCTATTGCCAACTACTAATTTAATGCTCTCATGCAGACATACATTTTCTTACGCTTTGTTTTTAACTTCCTCCACGCTGTTCATGGAAAAATTCTCATGGTCATCAAAACTCCTTGTTAGCAAATATCATGAAAAAAAATTATGATTTTCATAAACAAAAAATTGTATTGGAAAATTTCTACTTTATTGACTACGCTGACTTTTTATTAAGCTCATCAGTCAAGCAGATAGAATTGCACATGTCCTTTCAGGGATTCATTCGACATTATTTGTATAAAGAGAAAGAAGTAGACAACAGCCATTGAAATCGCATGAAACCAAAGCGTACAAACCAAAGCGTATTTGTTGTTGCAACCAATTGAGCCCAACAACATGTCAATTACACAGGCAATCAATAAGGAATCACTACACTCTAGTGACAAATTCCATAGGAAATCGACAAAAAGACGAATTAGCAATTCATATGTACATACATACACGATTGACAAAGCGAAGAAGATGTGAAAGTAAGCAAATACAACAACGAGCAAAGGATACGCGGTAGCACTTGTAAAATGTGTATGTGTGAGTGTGTAGATTACACTCATATCGTGGCGCACGAAGACAACAGCATAAGGAGATTTGCCAGGATTTAATGAATGAGAATAATGCAAAAAAACAACAGCAACAACAAGGCAAATTTGAGTGACAAAGAGCACATAAACGTCCATACGACACGTTAAGCAGATTATGACTTGAAAGGAGGACGCTAGAAAAAGTAGTAGCAGCGCGGTAAGGTAATCGAAACAGTAGTTGACGACGACATTGAAACAACAAAGCACAAAAAAAATGCAATGAAAAGAAAAATTAAAAAGCATATCCTGTGCAATACATCATCCCATAAAAATACTTTAGCAAAAAAATCTGCACAAGTGCTGGTGGTAAGAAGAGAATAAGAAGAGGCAGAAGCAGCAGCTGATTGGAAAGTTGGCGAGATGCAGTACTTACATATATTATTAGCAAAAAGAAAGTGCCTCAAGATAGTGTATGGTGCAGCATCTAAGAAGATGAAGAAGCAGCAGCAGCAAAAGTAGGAGGACATACAGCAGGACAATGCAGTTAACCGTGCGCAAGCAACTCATCCGCTTAACGCATATAGAGACATATGTACTTACACAATGACACGGCGGCGGTGAAAAGGACACTTTCTACCTCAATTCATTCATGACATCAATGTCACTTAGTCTCTACATGCTCGTACATAAGTAAATCCTGGGAAACTGCGCCGCAAGGTAAGTGATACCTTGCTTCCTTCAGCGACAACCTGTCCCAATATGCTGGCAGCAAGTTGAGATTGATTATGGGCGCTTTTGTGCGCAAATAATTTAAGGCGATTTAGAAATTTTGGGCAACCAAGCATTTTTTTTGAGGCGGAAACTATATGTGTGTATGTTGCGCAAAAAATTGCATCTTTCATAGAGGCGGACATGTCGCAAGGTGCAAAACATACTAGCGGCGGCGCATCAAAAGCCAGACGAGCTGTATAGCTGCGAAGAATCTGGATGTTATATTCTCGTAAGGCTGTCATTGAACTGCTTAACCTAGCAAACGTTTTACGTCTTATCCATAGTTTTGTAGTGCAGCCGCAGAATTTACTTAACTTCATGTCACGCTAATCCGGCCACAAAAACATGTCAAGTACTTATGTATATATGTATGTATGTAAGCCCGCATGCTGTGCTGTTAGTGTTTGCTTATTTAGCAAATGCGCCCCCGCATATTGCATCAAAGCTATTAGCTCAGTTTTTAGCGATAAAAAGGCCGCGCTGCGCAACCTGTTTTAATTAATTTAAAAGGGGCATCATAATAATAGAGAGTACGTATTTCGGAATGAAAGCCAGCTTGCGTCCCTTAAGCAATGCTTTGTCCTATGGTGTGTATGTTGTGTAGGTGTGTGTTGCGCCGTATTCCTTGCCACAGCATGTCAATCAATAACCTCAAATTTAGCCGCCAAAAAAAGGCTTTACTCTACTAGCCTCATTGTCATACGTCCTTTATTGTTTAGCTCATTTTGTTCGTCATTCTGTGGCATCCCTTTCAACCCTTTTTTCTGCGTTGCTTTATCGCTAAATACCTCCGATTTATTATGCGCCTTAAAGCTTACTTGTATTGCTGCTCGCTTGTTTTATACCAATTTTACAGCTACTTAACGACGTTGAGATGTTTATGATAATTTATCTGTGGATTTGGCATGCTTAGCTTATACTTAGTGTGCTGATATTAGTCATTTAGTAGATGTTGAGCAGTTAGCTTCACGAAAAGAATTTTGTATGCCCCGAGTTAATTGACATATTTTTGTGGTTTTATTTAAAGTTTCTGAGTTATAAACCACATAAGTAGTTGAATTTGTTACAACCGAAGTTGATTTAAAGCTAATAAGTTTGTCTTTTATTAAGATATTCTTATATTTACTCCCTAACTCATATAGTCGTAGAAATGGAAAAAAACCGTAACTAACTAAAATTTTTTTTATTGCTTAAAATGACATGGGGACTTATAATTCGATTATATGTATCATAATCAATCAAAAAGTGAATTTTGAATTTCCAGATGGTTACGGCTTTTTGTATTTCATCGACGATGTGAGATAAGGCCTTTCTATATTAAGGTAACGATATGTACATCGGCGCACCCAGAATGAAATTTAGGGGACTCGAAACTAATAAGATAAGCTAGCATTTCAGGGTACTATTTTTTATATACATAGCACGGTACCCTGGAAACAATTTCAACCCTCAAGTTGCTTCACTTCGCCGATTCCTTTTGCTACTATTTCGGGGGCCTCACTGAACATTTTCCAAAAAAGAGAGCAAAATCCGTCGGGCGCTTTTTTTCTATGGTAACTTTTACTAATTCAAATATTACAGAGGCCAACAAAAATTTGAAAGAATTTTGTTTCCTAAAATGTTAAGCTGTTTTCGATAGCCTTTTTTTGTGCTGTTGTGCTGATTACGAATCTGTAAGTATTCTGTAGTTTCCATCAGCTTTAGATTTTGAGAAAAGCGTGTTCAAAGTATAAAAAAATCGCGTTTTTTGCAATATTTGAGAAGCTCCAGCAAAAAAACAAAAGGTGATAGAACCTTATACTTAGGCTTAAACTAAAGCTAGAACCCAAGACTACTATCCTTGAACTTGACTTGAAAATACCATTTGTGCAGCTTGACTTGATGGTAACTAATAGTCATTTGTTGAATAGCAAAAACTGATTTTATCGAAGTTTTCTCATTTCGGTTTGAACCGTTCTTGGGGAAAAAACTACGAAAACGAAATTTAGTTTCGATAATACCTTTCTTCTCGATCCCTGCAAAGACGAGTAAGAAAACGGTTACGAACACAAACGCAGAGACCAAAATAATACGAAGACTAAGATGGACAGGAATTCGAGAACGAATAAAGAAATAAAAACAAAGACAAAAACGAAGTCCTATATGAAAACAAATACGAATACGAATATAATAATGAACGCGAATATGGAATCGAGTCGAAGACGATGTCAAAGTGATACGTATGTACACCAACCGAAGGCGAGTTCGGACACGAAATCAAAAAACGACGACGAAGATGTATACGAACACGAAGACGAATGCAAATAACACTATGTATATAAATTGTGTATGAAGTTGAATTCGAACACGAAGACAAACAAGGGTATGAAAACGAAGAAGAGGACGAATACGGAGATTAATATAAAAACGACGTCCAAGATATATGTATATGAAGAAGAATGCGAGGACAAATACGAAGGCGAATACGGATACCATCCGAAGACGATTGCGAAATCAGCGGCTAAAACGAATAAGAAGATGAATTCTAGGCCTAATACCAAAAAAATGCGAACATCAGGAGGTTCCGGAGACGAAGACGAAAGCTGAGACGTAGCTCAAGATGAATACGAAGAGGAATATGGCGACGAATACGAAGTGAAATATGGATAAAATCCGAAGACGAATAAGAAGAAAGCGGTTAAAAAGACCACGAAGGTGAATATAAGGACTAAAACGAAGACAACAAAATTTTCGGGAGCCTTAAAAACTAGAAAAGCGGCCAATAAAAGCTTCAGACCTATAAGTATGATGTCCTTCATTTTGTAATGTCTAGAGAAGTTAGCTGAGTTGCGTATTCGTAATTAGGCGTCTAGATCACATTCTCTGTCCTTGCATAAACATGCCTATCATGTGGGGGAATAACTGCGAGACGGCTTTATGAATCCAAGATTTTAGAATTAGCAATGTCGCCATTAAAATAGAATTACCCTTCGGAATTTTTGTAGACATTGGGACTGCTTTTGACAACGCCATTTTCCAGTTTTACATACTCCACTCTTAAGTAATGGAAAAGGTAATGCGCAGGTAAATTGCCTTCGCTCAATTCTCGGGTAGAGGATCGGGAAAAAGCAGGACAATAGCTCGCGTGTGGAGTCCATCGGTGCCTTTAATAGCGCTGTGCTCCTCGCTAGAATCAGATCTTTTGATAGTATTGTGCCCACTGTTCCGCTGAGGAATCACTACTCAAATTTTTAAAACTTCGGAAAAGAAGCACCAATGGTACACTTGATGAAGAAGAACCCAGACCAATATAATGGTCAAGGCTAACGTTTCTCCACTCGACCAGAACAGCAATACTGTTACCTAAAAATTACAATACCGGATCCTGCGGCCTACAAGCTGAGCTGAGGAACATTTTTCTTCGTTATTCGTGCGTTTTGCTCATTGTCATTTACTACACTATGTTGCTACTTCATTATCAAAGGTTTGGACGTACACATACGTACATAAATACCAAAGTTCCTCATTTTAGAAGCTTTCTAAAATTATTGCGCGCATTCAAAGTTCCGCGAAGCTACCCTTTTGTTGCGCTGTCAATGCCATAAACGACTTCGCGGTGAATAAATGATTTGGAGGAAAACCATTTCCTCAGCCGCAGCAGTACTTAATATTACTTATAAAAAAAAGGCACTACCTACACTTCAAACGTCAAAAAAAGTTTTAACGCGCACATAAAAGTTGTCGGATCCCAAAGGGGTTGCCGCTGCCACGGCTGCTTAAGTGGCGGTTGAGCTTCAAGAAATTGAAACAAAACAAAAGAATAAAATGGGACTTTTAATTATTTTTAATTTTCATTATTTGCACTGGAAAAGCGCACACCCACCCTCAATGGTAACGCAACATGGCGGCAAAGTCATTGCCAAAGAATTGAATGCTGCCTGCCGCAAAGCTAAGTGATAGGTGAACTAGCGGTAGGTAAGGGTAAAAGAGGGCCGCAACGTTGGCGTGTCAAGGCGCCAAAAGGCCTGTTGTTAATTAAGCGAAACAATAGTGCAAATGGCCGTTACACTTAGTGGGTGGAGTGAGGCGGAATGGGACCGCGGCTTTCGTCGAGCTAGAGTGGGGTGGCAGCGACAAGTAATGCTGCGCCACCAAAGTGATAATGATAATTTTCGCACTTTGTCTGCGAATGGAGCGCGCGCAGAAGGCATACCGAAACCAAATGAAATGCAGGCAGAGAGGCAACTTAATGAGGCCGCTAGCTGGCTACTGGATGGAGGAAGCGCGTAAAATTTACTTGTAGCTGCAATTGTCGTAATAATTGCTGCTGCCTTTGAAGTTGTTGTTACTGCTCTTTTAGTTCTATTCGCAATGCCGTATCTTTTCTCAAGGATGTCATTTATTGCTTTCTTGGCTTTGTATGCAAAGTACTATTGCTTTTTTAGTTGCTTTTCATTTTGGTCTGCTGTGCTTTTAGGTTTCGCGGTGAATGTGGCTTCCCCCAACTGACAGCCCGAAATGTGCCGAGCGCGAAGAAGCTGGCGCATTTTCATTATAGCCGGGTAGCTTGGTTTTACAGGCATTGTTGATGATGTACATAGATTCATGGAATGAGGATTTGCTTAATTACTTAATTATGTTAAATAGCGGCAAAGTGTGAGCAGCGTGTGGGATTTGCGCGTCCACCATGGCTCGTTGGTTTTGAAATTGATTTTTATATTTTTCCTCCCGAATTTCTCTGAATCTTAAAATAGCACGAGAAGCATGAAAATTTACTTCTCCCAGCCTCTTGCGATTGGTCAATTGAATTTTAGGATTTTTTGTGTGGATAAATGAATTGCAACGCCTACAAGCGGTTGTACTCTCACTAGCGCTGAGACACATATTCATGCTGATGGAAAATTCTTAAAAGATTTGCTTTTCTTTCTTTGGCTAAATACACATGTGGCCAATACACACAAATTTTGTTTTACTTTATTTTATTTTTATTTAAAAATTTTTTATTAGCAGATTTTTTGCGTGGGTCGCCACAAAGTAAATTAATTGCTACGTCTTTACTTTGTGTCATCGCTAAGCCATTTTGTGTTTTGTTCAAAAACCGCTAAATATTTCTTATACAATTTTTATTTTTTTTTCGATGTCTTTATTCTTCGTTAATTTTTGGTGCAATGCCCGAATTAATTCCATTTGGAAATTTATGATTTTTTTTGTGTCTGAGTGTGGTGGTGCCATAATGGTCAGCCGCAAGCTACATTTTTTGTTGAAAGAAATATGCGAAACGATTATCATTTTGATAGTCTGCTCCCGTTAATTATACAACAACATTTTTGAAAAAAAAGCGTTTGCGGTTATATTCATAAAAGCTTGTTTTGCGTCTTCTGAAATTTGTTTGATAACAAAGCAAGCGCCGGGTAGTAGCTAATTTTCATACTAGCTGTATCTGGCCACGTCTTGCTATGGTTCGTACTGGAAAGTTAGTCAGAAAGTAATCACAATTTATTTTGAAGATATACTTCCTTTGAATCGCCGACTTGCATTTAAGAAATGGGATTCCTGCTGGCTGTCTATCGATAGCTCAACATGCTTATTGCAAAGTACAAATGTCGGTAGATACCGCCGTACATACATTACTTAAGTGGTTGGGGGAAGCCTTTTCCTATAAAGATTTTGCAGCAGGGGCCTTCCTCGACATTGAGGGTGCCTTCAATAATGTCGGGTTTGAGGCCATACTCAAATCGCAAAATCAGCCAAAAGAAGAAACCAAACTAATTTATATCTTATTCCGCTACAGAAGTGTCGTGGTGGAGTGGAGGTGTGTCTGCAAACATCGAAGAGTAAGTACTGGCACTGCGCAAGGTGATGTATTCACACCACCGTTCTGGATCATGGTTTTAACCCTTCTGCTGTGTTTGAAATTAAACCCTTCCTATAATGGTTTGGGTCATTTTGACCCACCCAATAATAGACATCAGTCAATTTTATGGAAAAAAAGATTGAATTTGGTTAATACTTTATTTATCATAGGCAAATACTTTATCGGCAAGTGTTGTATGCTTACCGGTTCAAAGTTACGCTTAAATGCAGTGTTTGGAATTTAGCCCTTCCTATAATGTTTTTGGGTCATTTGACCCAATGATATAAATTAGTAAATTAAAAAAAAAAAACATATTTGAATATGAATTCAGTTAATATTTTTTTTTATCGGCAAGCGCTGCGCTATTACCGATTCAAATTTGCCCTTAAATACTGAATAAGAATTAGGGTTACAATGAACCAAAAACACTGTGGTGCATGGAAAAACTAAGTTGCCTTCTAGAAAACAAAATAGAATAAAACAACTCTTTTATTTTTTGCAAAATCATAGCTGATTAACGAATAGGAAACACCACAGCTTATTTAAAATTGCATAACTCTGTAAATAAAGAATGTTTTCATGAAAATTGGGACGTTTTGACCAAACATTGCCGAAGGGCTAAAAAACCTTCGAGAGGAGATAGATGTCGGGTGATTGCCTATGCAGATAACGAGAGACTTAGGTTTAGGGAAGGTATTCTGGTTCTAGATCTTGATCTGATTCTATGTTACCTGAACTTGGTTATTAAATCGGTGTGCCGCAAACAGTGGCTTCGCCATCAACCCCAGCATCTTATTGTGTTTATTAGGAAATACATTTAAAGAAGAGATGGACATGAGACAAAAATTTCAACCCCCATCCCGCCCATCCCGAAATTCATTGTGAGTCCCGAACCCACCCATCCCGACGTTTTTCAGAATTGTACCACGGGTCCCGAAATCTGTCATTGAGTTCAATTCACATGTCTTCAAAATTAATTTTAAACAATAAAAAATCTGACATTTTCCGATTATTATAATTATTTTTTTTTTTTTGCTTTACTGTTCGTTTTCGTGTCAGTAAAACACAAAAAGTGCTTATTTCATAAAACATATCTAACGAAGATTTTCTAAATTTGCGGAGGTTGCGGGCATTATCGGAAGTGTCGGGAAAGGATTTTATTAGGCTTTAGAAAACCGGGAAAGTCTGTTCTGGAGGGCTTAGATTTCATTCCTGATCCTATGGATTACTGTGTCTCCGAAGTGGTATCCAATAGCTTTTTCTACATTCCTTCAAGAGATGACTAGTCGAAGCGTGACGACTGGAGAAATGGCACTTCTTTACCGAAGGATCAAGTTATGGAGTTACGTTAGGATGTGTCTTCTAGCGGGAGTGCTCCATTAATACTAGGTGCAGGCTTCCAGACTACAGGAATAAATCGCTACTATTAAGAAAGCAGAAGTCCAATTTCTGACCCTAAGTTGAGGATCTGAGCATATATGTACTATGATATCAGAGCCCTGAACGCTATGGTGGTGCATACGATAACTGCTCAGATATTGTTTGACTTCCCCCTCAACCACGTCGGAGCATTTTCTTATCGACCTCATTTGGTTTCCAGGCCACAGCGCCATTGCGGGAAACTGCATCGCTGACGACTTGGTCAGGAAAGGCATCCTTGAAACGTTGTCATCGATTAGGGCACAGCTGGGTGCACTCTTATTTCAATTCAATTCGGTGGAGATTTCACGACTAGGCAGCGTTGTTGACCCTTAGTTTTTTTTGGTTCCCACTATTCACCGAGAGTTATTAAAAATAATTATGCATGAGCTAGAAGATCGTTTGTATCCCGATGCCAGTAAAAGATATTTATGTGGGCAGAATACGGCACGAAGAATTACTTGATTTGAATTACTAGTAGGAAGTAGCCTGAACCTTTCCCCTGAGGCAAAATACTTATGTATTTTCCTTTACTCCAAACTTACGTGGAGGAAAGAGCAAATAAGGCCTGGCAGCATACAACACCCCTAAAAGTGCATTCGCGTTATGTACAAGGACCTTTACGTAAGGCAATCATATCGCCTGCCTGATAGCTACAGTGGCTCTCCCACGCAAATCTTTGGTATAGAGGAGGTCACTTGTCTCATACGGGATATTAAGTCTCCGTCAGGGAACGTCCCTATTTTCGTGGGCTGCCAGGTAGCATTGAAAACACTGGGTTTTAAGGTAGTAAAATCGAAAGTAAGTCGGAAATGTCGTGCATCGCTGGCTTCACTTAGTCGCCTCAAAGCCTCTCTCTGCTAGGGTCCTAAACATAGCAATATCAAAGGGGATGAAATAGTCGATGAGATGGTTAGACATGGGCTGAAAATGAAGGTTAGCGAAGCGGTAGTCAGATTATCCGGAATCGTGGGGTNCGGACCAGGTATCGAACCCAGGTCCTACGGAGTGGATTGTGTGAATCAATGTCAAGAAAAATTTAACTTCCAAAATGCGATGCATCTAATTAAGCAAATTTTCGGTTTGAAGTTATGTACTCCCCTTACACCCTTTATACCTATAGAACAATAACACTTTGACCAAAGCGAGGAACCAAAAAAGTATTTTATGATAGCCTTGTCTTCGGGATTCTGCATTTCTTCGGTTATTATTTATTTTTGTTAATGAGGAAAAGCTGACTTAAAATCTTTAAGCCGCATTTCTGGTATTTTTGGGTTAAAACACTCTTCCTGGAAACAAGCGATATATACAAATGTTTTCTCATAACATTCTTTCCTTACATACCTGCATATATATGCACTTGTTCTGCCCGAGCATGCCTTCAAATTTACTAAATGTACCTACAAATATTCGTATGTTGCATGAGTGCGCTTGTGTGGCATGTTTCACTTTTGCCATTTTGCGTGTGTAAAATGAGCGAAATCACATGTCCCTTCCGTACAACAATCAACCACTTATCCACCAAGTCCCCACCCACCCACTGCTCAAACACCCAACACCCAACACCAAACGACACATGCAAGCGTCGTTATTCAGTCGATACTCTGCATATTGCCGCATGTTGCACGGCGTTGCACGATATGCCAACAACAACATTTTAACAACCGAAAAGTGTTGCCACAGATTTGCATAACATACAGACACAGCCACAGACACTCAGACACAATTTCACATGTGTTCGCATTGTAAATTCATGAGTTGTGCTCCCATTTGGCCCGAAAGGCACAACACAAACAACAACAATAAAAACACAAACAACCAACCAAACTGTCTGTCCAGTGTGCGCTCCATGGCATGCACAACTGTTTATGTATGTCTTTAGTTCAAAAGTAACCAGTAGTTGTTGTTCTTCGCATGCTCACAGCTCGCTCCAACGAACTCTCGTGTCAATCCTCCCCCAAACGAGCGCTTCTTCTTTTATTTTTACACTTAAATCTCGGAGAATTTCCCCTTTCGTGCTTTTTACAATTTTATTAGTTTTATTTTTGAAAAAAAGACTCTTCAAATGTGAAAAATAAAGAAAAACCTTTCACTTGCGATGATGGCGCCATCTTTGGAAAATCGTTGGCATCACAACGCTACATTTGTGGACAGACAAACAAGTTGGCGCTTTTTTAGCTTTTCGCTGAGATTTTTCATAATGGCGTCAACGACGTTGGTGTTTACGCTGGCAAAGGCGACTAGCGCCATCTGTGCATTTTTACAAAAAGCTTCGTGAAGTTGTGTGCGCGCGCCCCCTTCTCTTCTGCGTGGTTTTGTATGGACGCGAGTGGGCTGGCACATGGAAGAGTTAAGGCATTCATTGAGTAGCTGAGTGAAATGAATTGGCTGCTTCTCTGCGTGCAGTTCATATTTTAAGCTTCTTGTTCACCCACACTGTTGCACACCCTTAGTACGCCCGCTCGGCTGTTGCTATTGCGGTACTGTTCTTGCCATTGTTGTGGGTGGGTTGGTTGAAGTTTGGGGCACGCAATGCTTTAGCCGCGGGTGACACTGTTTGCTGGTACTTTTGGCTTTGTTGTCATTTATGCTCTTGGTTGCCATTCCATGTTGATTTCGTTGTAGTTGTGGTTGTTGTTGTTGCTACCACCAAAGTAAGGTGTGATTTTGATTGTAAGTGACACGTTCCCGTCGCATTGTAGCCTTTGCTACTTACTGCCTCTACTGTTTTCTTGGTGGTGGGAAAATTCATATTTTTTTCTGACAGCTGTCATTTTGTGCGCAATTAGCGGGAGCTGGTAGTTGCCTTTGAAAGGGGAGGTCCGTAGTAATACGGAAAAAAGAAAACGAATGGCTTCTGCTGCTCATGAAAGATGCTAATTATGTGGAAATATCTGCTGCTGATGGGGAATAGAGCGCAAAGAAAACGGTTTTTGATAAAAAAAAAATTATGTTGGGCTTGTAAACAAACATATGTATATTCCGTATTATCTATATATATTATTATACCCGAGCGCACTTGTGCACAAGGGTATTATAACTTTGTTTTTAAATTAGTTTCTAATAGTACAAGTAATTTTTAAGCAAAACACCAAACCGACTTCAAATCTCATACAAAAATTTAGGAGCACCGTTAATTTTTTCATGATCCAGTGATCGGATCTCAACCAAGTATGGGACCATCTGCGAGACACTGTCTTGCGATAGAGAAAAAATTGTCGAAATCGGTTGACGTGGTACAAAGTTATCCGGTAACATACATAAGAAAAAGAAAAAATATTCCGACGAATTGATAACCTTCTCTTTTTTTGAAGTCGGCTAAAAATTTAACAAAGGCTTAACTGGTATTGATTATTTTAATGATATACATATGTATATGTATATCGGTTCCTAATAAAATTTACAAATGGACTTCAAAACTATATCACAGTTGATATTTAAGCCACAAATGAGTTTGAATATCAGAAAAAAGTTTATACAAAAATTTTAAACAGAGGGTAGTGAATATAAGCCCTCGATATAATATTTTTCAACATAAAACATATTTGACTCTTTAGTCTTAAGGATCACCTATTCATCCACTATAATGTTCGGTTTGTGGGCATGGATCTCACTAGCATGTATTAGCTTCAGCCTTAATCCTTCCAAATCATCACCAATGATTATGGAACTATTATCTAGCGTCTGACATGATCGCATCGATGGTAATTGTGGGTTGGCTTACGTCAATCTCATCCACGTCTCCAAGACTGACTTTTCACTGTTGAAAACGGTACTACAAGTGCCAGTTGTAGATCATCCTTCACCTCCTCGCTGCAGCCATGCCGTGGCTCTACGTAATAGCTGCACTCTGATTGTGGAAGCTCTTTCGTTCTTTTTCTTATTCTTCTCTTCCCTTCTTCTTAATTCTCTTACCAGCATCCATCCATCCATCCATCGTTTCAATGGCCTGGCACGCCCGGTTACTCATCCACCACTGTCTGAAAGCGAATTTCGTCTTCGGCGGCTTTCGTTGCATGACCCCCTTAGTCTTATTACGCTCCATCCAACCGAGAATAGTTAGAGCCCCAAGAAGTGGGAAGAGCATCTGTAGACTTGCAACTTCACCTCTCAGTAAGCTTTGATCAACCGTGAGTTCAATATCCAATCCGACGAAGCGCGATAACAGAGTCGAAATCTCTATCGGCGAACGAGGCTAGCCAGAAGGCTGCACAAACTGCCAATAACAATTGCGTCGCTACCTTTCACTAACGGTGAAATTCAGGCAAAGGCCCCCAAAGCCATGCGGCACAACGGAATATGCATGCTGATGTGGAAAATATAGCGTCCTGCGGGAGTAGATTATTTAACCAAGGTTCTCAACCGGTTAATGGTCACTCTCGTCATTCCCGACATTTGGAAAATGGGGAGATGGGGGTCCCACTGCTTAAACCGGATAAACCAGCCAACAAAGGAGAGTCTTATCGTCCGATAACCCTTCTTTCCCCAGTAGCCACGGACCTAGATGCCTTGCTACTACCTAATTATACGAACCAGCTGCCCCCAGCGAAGCATGGGTTCCGTAAAGTGCACAGCACAACAACAGCACTTAACGTCATGAACACCCAGACCAACAGCGCCCCTGCGAGAGAACTCTTCTAGTAGCGTTGGATCTGTCAAAGGCATCTGACACCTACAGCCCCTCAACCCTAATAGAAGACATTGAGGCTTTCTCTCTCCCACAGGGACTCAAACGGTGGTTGACGAATTATCTGAGTGGTCGACACTCGTCGATAATGTTTAGAGACAAATCGAGCAAACTTAGATAAATAAAACAGGGGGTTCCACAGGGTGGTGTCCTTTCTCCGCTACTGTTGTTTACCTTTTGCATTTAAAAGCTCCCTCAGCCACCAGAGAGAGTCTCTATTGTCTCTTACCCCGACGATTGCACGATCATGGCGACTGGGTATGGAATTGAAGACTTGTGCTTTCTCGCTTCTTCACCGCAAAGAGCCTAACCCTCCCCCCTACAAAATCCTCAGCTGCTCTCTTCACCACCTGGAGAAGGAGGTCAAACTGCAGCTGGGTATTCACGTCGATGAAGAACCAATTCCGACGGTGCTAACCCGAAAATCCTCGACAGTCTGCTCTCCTTGCACGCAACCGCAATTTTCAACAAAGTAAAGAGCCACAAAAAGGTCCTCAAGTCGCTAGCCGGAAGCACCTGGGGCAAACACAAAGGAACGTTGATCGCAACATACAAGGAAATTAGCAAGCCAGCTCTAAACTATGCAGCGCCTGTGTGGTCACCGAAGGCAAGTAGGACGCAGAGGATGAAGCTACAGACTACACAAAATACTGCACTTCGGACAGCGACCGGATGTCTTCTGATGTAACCCCACAACATCACTTGCATGACGAGGCGAAAATGCTTCCCGTTCTGGTGCACAAATCTATGCTCTGCAAGCAGTTCTTAGTAGGAAGCCACAGACGTAGACACCCGAACAGGAGTGGAATTGACTAAAATGAAAATGCTGGAAATGCCGAATTTACATAAGCATTGTTGGTGGTTCTCATTGGAAATTAGAATGGCCATATGAAACCCAGCCATCCTATCGAGATTTTGGAGAAGGACTAATAAATGAAGACAACAGAATTGTGTCGTTATTGACGCGGATCATCGACATTTAGAAAAAATTAATTATTTTGCTTTACTGATTAATTCAATCTTTTATTTTGTATGTGTTATAAAACTTGCATTTTTGTTGTTCTGGAGCTCAGCTCCTACTACCGGATTAGTTTTGTTAGGTGAACTATAGTTTCATAAGATGAACAAAATAAGACTCAGAAGAGCTAGTGCATTAAGCTGAACGAACTAGAAGTGAACAAATCTTTAGAGTGAACTAAAAAATTCAACTCTGGTTTCAAGCCAAAAAAAGAAAAAAATTTAAAACCTTCTATTTTCGAAGGCAATTTTAAAGGTGAAGGTAATTCTTCAAAACACCGTTACATTTATTTCGATATCACTTCTCGTTCTTGAGAGTTTAATTTTGTGCCTTTTTTCCAAAATAGAATACTATGTGGCATCTACCGATCTTCCTTTCGTGTAAGCATGCTGCGCCTTTCAAAGCTAGCTGCTTCCTTACGTCTTATAACGATATTAAGGTTTAGCTCAGGGTATGCGTGGCGATTTCTACCTGCCCTCGGTGAGAAAATAAGCTGCACCTAATACAGCCATTGAATAGGCTGCCTCAGCCAACTGCTGGTCTTCAGACACGCCCTCTGCAATATTGCAAGGAAAGTGGCCATCTAGACCCGATACTATGTTTATCCTAAGAGCAAGAATTCAGGGTGAAATCCGATCTAGATGGCGTCAAGATATTTCCCACAATGCCCTCCTTAGCTTGCCTATATTGTATGTTCACATGTACCTAAGCACATTCACATAAACATGTATGTATGCACATTTATGTACTGATGAATAGGTAAATGGAAATATTTGGCAAGCTCTATACATACATATGTACATATATTGAGTATATTGATCAAAGTAGTATATGTATGGACTTAGCCCTTGGAGTAGGAGATAATTAAAATTTACTGTTCCTTATTGAAGTTATTTAGTTTATTAATGAATTTACTTCTTCACTTCAAAATAAGACGCCTGAGTTCCTTGCATAGGTTACCATATGTGTGTGTTTTCGGTGCATTCACACGCACACATGTGCACACGAGGATGTGTGTAAATATTTATACAGCCATGTTGCGACAACAACTGACACTTTGACAAATTGTTTTCGTCAATATACCAGACTTTCGCATACTTGAAAGAGGATTTCTGCTACTGACTACCAATGATTAATGCCGCTAGTTGGTGAACTAAAGAACTTAGGCAACTTAAAATTTTTCGTTTGTAAATAAAATTAATTGCATTGTGGGACAACGTTGAAGTGATAGAGATTAATAGAATGGGCGATAAAGGATTTTAAGAGATGAAAAATGTTGTTTAGCTTGTGAGTTAACTGAGATGAAGGATTGACAATTGGAACTTAAGCTTGGAGGTTAAAACCAATGGTAAACTCTTTCTGAAGCCCACGTGAAAGTGACCTCTACTGACTAAAACTAAGAATACATTAAATATTTTCCCTTATAAACTTAAATTTGGCTGCTTATAAAAGTCTGCCAACTTTTATGAATAGTCTTTAGTGTTAATAGAGAAATTTCCTGCTATTTCAACCCAAAATCCTTTCGATTACTTTTAAGTTTAACACCCGTGTTTTAATATATATTGGCATGTTTTAAATTACGTTAAATTCGACTTTTAAAACAGGTGGCAACCCTGATCATAATATTATCAAACTACAACTTCCTCTAATTCAACTTGAAATTGACTTTTTAAACAGTTGGCAACCTTCCTACATGTAACTTGAAAAAAAGGCGTTTAAAACACATTTCGATTGATAATAGTTCATTTAACATATTAAATAATTTGAATTTAATTTATTTCTCAAATATGTGGCAACGCTTTCGAACCCGAAAATACTCGAAATGTTCGACGAATATCTTTCAGATTACCTTTAAGCTTTACATCCGTATTTTAATACATATTTATTTTGACCATTGTATGATTACGTTAAATTCGATTTTTCAAACAGGTGGCAAAGCTCTTCATAATATTTTCAAACTACAACCTTCTTTCGTCTGACGGCCATAGCGTGATACGTATTTCAACTACCTAATTTCCCTAATTCAAATTGTGAATGAATTTTTAAACAGGTGGCAACGCTCCTGCACGTAATTTCTAAATATAAACTTTTCAAACCATTTCAATTGATACCCATACTGCTTTGGTTCATTTAAATTCATTGAATTAAGTTCTTAGGAGGTACAAACTTGTTTCTCTTTCTAACCTATATATAAATCTACTACCTACCGAGACGAACACGTAGGTATGGGTATTTGATCAATCGGACCATACCAACATATAGCATCAACTATGCAATTTTTATCTTATATACATGATTTAATCAAATTTAATTATTCAAACAGGTGGCAGCTTTTTTTAAAATATTTATGAACGTCAGCTTTCTTCAATCTCTTTCGTTTGACAACCATATTGTAATATTTCTTATATCTAAATCAAGGTAATGGCATTTAATTTTTCAAACAGTTGGCAACCCTCTTAGAAAATAATTTTTTAATTGAGCTTTCCCTTTGCCAATTGAAATCCGCGTTACAACATTTGATCAATTCCATTAATTTACTTAAATCTAACTTTTTAAACAGGTGGCAACTCTTTTCAAACATAGCTATGAACCTCCTCTGCCGAGACCAACGTGTAAAATTGGTTACCTCGGGTGTAGGTCGGTCGAGGCCGCACGATTGTGAAGTCGATTGAGTAAACCTTTCGTTCTTAAATATTTCATCGTAGGCACTCAGGGTGTTTTGTTATGCCTCTGAAAGTTTAATGCCGCCCAAGACTCCCAATGCCGGACAGTGGCAGAGAAAAAAACAATAGACGCTTTTGATTTGCTCGAGAGCTTTGACAAAAATTGTTCATTGGAACGCCCATTTTTGTCAGGCGAGGCAATGCTCAATGATGAAAGAGGTCACTAGATCAATCTTTGTCGAACCTGGGCTAGCTTGACATGGTATTCCACATGTAGGTTCTGTAGTCCATCTTACGTTTTCCAACATAGTAAAGAGACTTTAAAAACGTTTTTTGGAACGTTTTTATGGCAGATGTGCGCATACCAGGCCTGGCCAGTTCATCCATGCCGTAATTACCTGCTATGTCTCTGCGCCTTGAAAACCAAATCATCCTTTTGGCGTAATAAAAAATATTGCTTGCTGTTTTTTGTGGAATTTGAAAAACCACAAATGGGCCTGCTAGCGAATATTATGAAGAAATCTTTGAATTTTCCAGTATCTTGCGGGCGAATAGGTGTCTAAGAAAAGACAAAGCTCGATAAATGAAATTTTAAGACATTGATTTTGTTTCTTCTCTTATACGGATCATATGTATAAATCAAGGCCATTCCCTCTAAATTTAGTAATCAAAACCCCGGCATACGAGTACATTGGATCAAGAAAATGCTTATAAAAACAAATAAAACTTATTGCATCTCAACGAAATATTTTACTAGTTTATGTAAAGGATAACGGCTGTTAAAAAAAAATCGTTTGCTCATTTTGTCGGTAATCCTTTTTCTATTTAATATATCTCCTGCAATTTCGTTTGAGCGGAAACTGTTGCCTTCTTTGCTGCCTTCTTTGCTGCCTTCTTTTTTTAGGTCATGCCATTCAGCTATTGAAATATAATATTTTCAAAATTTTTACCAGCGTTGATCCTTTTACAATCAGGAACAACAACAATTACTCGTAGGCGTAGGACATGCTTGTACACAAACATACGCATGTACATTCGGAATTATTGCAGCAATACAAATTTATATATAAATGGGTTTTTAAGGACTATTTAGCAGAAAGGATAATAAATCAATTATCGCGTTGAATTTCTTAACAAAATAATAAAACTGATATTCACATATGTATGTATGTATGTATGCGTACGTATGAAAAAAGAAGAAAATTGCTATTTTATTGTTACTATAATAAATATTTATTGTTTACAGTTCCGGATCGTTGTGCGCCAACAAGCGTGGCAGGATCAACGTGGCAACGAACATTTGTTCAACGCATTTAGCCCAATCGAGTTGGATCTCGATCAATTGGCGTTGTCAGTCATTCGTCAAGGCTTCGTTAGTGACAGCGCAGTGTCGGGACCCTTGCCTCCCCGGCATGCCAGTTTGCGGCGCGCAATCATGCAAGGAAGCGACTAGTAAGCTGAACACGTGCTGTTCTTTATGAGGCCAAAGGACGTGTCAGGACTACTGCTGGCAACCATAACAGGAAACTAAGGCATTTTGGAGCAGCGTGGCGGCTTTAGCGCGTGTTTCCTTGCTTAACACCATCGGCTGTGGCGCGCATGCGGTGGTGGCATGCGGCAGACGGCTAAGCCTACAGCAATTAACAGTTGCGTCTTGTATCCGTTCCTGTAAGCATTTTTTCTCTTAATTTTCAATAAAATTTTATTGTTTTTTTATAGTCCTTCTTATTGAATAGTCCTGTTTTTTATAAGCTGGCAGTTGGACGGCTATTATCCTTTGCTTACCTACTTGGAAAAGCCTTTCGTTTTCTTTGCGATATTTGTAAATACATACTTTACATTTTGTGTTTTCTTCTTCTTATAAATATGTATGTATGTATTTTCCATTCTTTTGATGTGTTGAAGTATTTGGTTTTACTATTATACGCAATTAGCTAATAGAGCCACACACACTGAACGATAACCAGGCTTCTTGGGCTTTGTTTCCGCCTTTAGCTGAATACTTTATTATCCTTCTTAGCCGGCATAGACAGTTAGTCGGGCATGTGTGCCTCCGATCTGGCGAGCAGCTGAATGCCCAACACACAAAGTAGTCATTTGTTTTGTTTGCCGCCATTGTTGTTCCTAATTAACTCTTGTTTTTTTTTGTTAGCAAATTCATCTTGCAACAATGCTACATATTCGCTATTCACATGTGCATACACATATGCATCGACATAAATCTGTACATTAGTAAATATGTATGTTTTTACGCATGCAAAGCAGGATTTACTTCATTGCGCATGTGTAGCGCCGCTCTGTCTTTGTTCGCCTTTGTATGTTCGCCCGCCCGCTCTTTGTTTCCATTGTGGCTAACCGTTTCATTTTGGTTACTTTTCGCCGTTTAAGAGTGGTCAATAGGCGGGATTTCGGAGTTCTTCTGTTGTCTTAAAGGCTAAGTGTGGGCTTATACACATGTGAATGATTCAAACTCAACAAGTTGGAAGTAAACTTATTTTTCAGCATTTATTATCTGACAGGTGGATGCTGAAAAGAAACGTAGAAATAATGCAACAATGCACCAAAGAATACTTTCATTAATTCCATTTCTTAATTTTTGTTAACAAAAGATATAAGCAAATATTGTTTACTGAATTTTCTTATTTGCTAGATTTGACTAGCAGGTTGTATGTTGGTAATGCTACCTATGTACATTGGGGTGGTCCAAAAATGCATGTGAAAAAGTAAAGTCGGAACTTCCCTAGGATTGTTCTATACCGAAAAATTTATACCCCGGTTTTATTTTTATTTTTCAAATCAAAAAATATTTAGAGGTCGTTCAAATCGCTCAAAGTTTTCCATGTATTTTACATGGGAAAAGGCCAATTTTTCGTGGAAATGGTACAGAATTCTTGAAAAGCAATATTTTTCGATCAGAAAACTTTTTTTTCTTCAGGAGACTAAAAAAATTTATATATTTGCGAAAATATGTTTAGAATATAATAAAACTGGGTACTTGGTTATTCTTTCTGACGTCAGGATTTTTTAAAAAACTTTGAAATTAAAAAAAAATATTATTATTTAAAAAAATGATTTAAAAAATTCAGTGCAATGTAGAATAACAAGAATGGTATCATATAAAAGTAAAAATTCTGTATAATAAGAATAGAATAAATTATTTAGTGCACAAGGACGAATGGGTATGGAAAATGTCCTTACATATTTTGTCCTTAAATATCTCTGATAATTTACAATATTTATTTTTGAATAAATGTTTGTTTGAAGACTAATATACCCACGACCTCATCATCCAATTTTGTCCTGCAAACTTTATTAACTTAAAAAGATAAAATTTATTAAAAGCGCATTTTCAATACCTATTTGTCCTTGTAAGCCAAAAAACGTTATTTTGTTTTAATTTTAAAGAATGGTACCCATATTGTTATTCTACATTGCACTGATTTTTTTAATGAAGAATACACTCGGAGGTTTGCCATTGCAAAACTATTGTTTTTTATTATATATTTTTTTTGATGTTGGTTTGAACCCAGTTCCTGCGGATTGGTAGCGCGCATTGCAAACCACTGCACTTCGTCGACCGCTGTTTATTTTACCATGTTTTAATACTCGCGATTATATATTGGTCCCCATTGCATTTTTTTGGGGGTTTTTAGGGGTCCTATAAAAAATGGTTAAATAAACAATTGGGTATTATTATTGAAAGTCTCTTGAAGATAATCAGAGTTTTCCGATCGAAAAATATTGATTTTCAAGAATTACATATATATCAAATGTAGAAAATTTGTTTTTTCCCCATATGAAAGACATAATAAACTTTGAGCGCTTGGAGCGACCTCTAGATATTTTTTGATTGCAAAAAAAAACAGAGGTATAACATTATTCGGTATAATTCCGATTTTACTTTTTTGTGGGCCACCTTAATGTAACTACAAGTGGACTATTTTTGTTACAAATAATTATTAAACTGAACGTTGACCGATGCAAATAAAGGCGATATTTATATATCCTTACTTCTCGCTATACTCAACTCCCACTCGTGCATACCGTGGGCAAGCTACCCGTGTAGAGCCTTCGATCGCGGCAGAAAAAGAGAGACTTTTAGTGTAACCAATCCGACGTACGCCAACGACATCGAAATTATCGGAAACAAGTAAAAAAGTCTAAGTTCGGGCGGAGCCGAACATTAAATACCCGGCGCAAGTATACATTTTTTTAAGTTTTCCACCTTTCCGAAAGATACCGCTACATGATAAGCCGGGGTGTATACATTTTAAGTAAATTAGCGTCCTTAAATTTCGAAATATTGAAATTTCAAGCATATCTGGAATTTACCGTTATACGAAAAGCGGCCGTAATTTTAGACCGAGTTCAACAATTTTCAACGGTTTGCTTTTATGTGGCAAGCACAATAACCATACCGAGTTTGGTACAAATTGCTAGAACGGTTAGCGAGATACATATATGTGATCACAAGTGGGCGGTGCCACGCCCATTTTCCAAAATTGTATCATAAACGTATTTCTTGGTAAAGAATTGTTGCAATCATCAATTTTGAATAAATTAGCTTCAATATTTACTGATTTATCGAAGATTTTGTATTTCTCGAAATTACCGTTATATGGGATGTGGGCGTGGTTATTGTCCGATTTTAAAAATTTTCGGCCATTTGGTATGCTGTCCCAGGACCAAGAACTGCGCCAAGTTTGGAAGAAATTGGTGTAGAGGTTACCAAGATATACACATGTAACCATAAGTAGGCGTGGCTACGCCCATTTGCCAAAATTTTTTAATATTCTTATTTTTCGTCTAAAACTCATTGTAAATATCAATTTTGAGTGAATTATCTTCAGTAGTTACTAAAATATCGCAGTTTTCGTATTTCTGAAAAATACCGTTATATGGGAGGTAGGCGTGGTTATCGTCCGATATTTTAAATTTTCGGCCATTTAGTATGCTGTACCATGGCTAACAACTGTGCCAAGTTTCGTTAAGATATCTCAATTTTTACTCGAGTTATCGTGTGCACAGACGGACGGACGGACGGACAGACAGTCACCGCTTAATCGATTTCTCTTTTCATTCTGATCATTTATGTATACATTTGTCTATATCTATCTCGATTCGTTTTGCCTGTTACAAACAACCGTTATGTGAACAAAGTTATAATACCCTTGTGCACAAGTGCGCTCCGGTATAAAAATGAGGGCTATATCTGTTGTGCCTTCTCGGCATTAGATAGAGAAGCCAAGCTAATGGGTCTGGTAGTGAACGACGACAAAACAAAGTCTCTCCTGTCATCACACAAATAGTCAGAGCATAAGCATCTTGGCACCCACGCCACTTTTGAGAGTTACAAGTTTGAAAAAGTACGACTGCGCGTTTATAAGGGAACCAGCATTAGCACCAAATATATTGTCAGCCTTGACATGCAACGCAGAATCACTCTTGCCAACAAGTGCTACCTTGGACTGAGTAGGCAATTGAGAAGTAAAGTCCTCTCTCATCGTACAAAAATCACACTCAAACAGTCAACGACGTAACGTAGATGTAGGTTGACACAGACACGATCTATCTTATGGGATTCGCGTGTTAACGAAAACTCACCACCGCATGGCGGTGACGGTGCCATTGCTTCTCTCTCTCTCTATCAACAGTAAATTTGATATGCTGCTACGTACGTCAACCTACGTTTACGCTACGTCGTGGACTAACTGCGCTTTAAGTCACTCATCAGGCATGTACTGGTGTATTGCGCAAAAGAATGGACAATGAAAATATCCGACGAAGAGTCTCTTGAAGTTTTCAAGAGAAAGATTCTGCGGAAGATATATACATAGTGCAGCGAATTAAAATCCAGTGGCTACGCTGGTTAGGCCATGTCGCACAGTGAGACAGCCCAATAGTAACCGCGGCAAAAAATGGTTTTTGACGTGTCGTCCAATTTGGATGAAATTTTCACAGTATATTAACAGATATATGAGTAACAATTCCCTGAAATTTCAGCCTCATAACTTCATTACTTTTTGGTCTAGAGCAAGTCAAAGTTGAGGTATGCCAACGCGCTTGAAATATGTTAGTTCAATATGTAATAATCAAAAGCTTATTAAAATAAAAATACATAATAAATGTACTTTAAAGTATTTTTTTAATTAATTTAGTTATTGTAGAATGAGTAAATGAAAAAATAAATTTAAAAAAAAAACAAAATTTTTTTTTTCTTAACAACAGAATTGTGGTGCAAAAATTGAACATTTTGCATTTTCAATGGCCTAGGAAATATAGAGCGCCCCTCGCCCTAGGTGCAGACTTATACCAAATGAAAGTTTGAAGTCTCAGCTTTAATTTAAAGTAGAGGACATATAGCAAAAGTTTGCAAAAGCACATTAAACATACAAAAAACTACAAAAAGTACGTAACGCGCACATTCTGTCGCTATACGTATGTTAGCATGCAATAGCATGTTTACAACTTTTTACTTTTATTTTTTTTAATTGTTTACTATTCACTTATTGTGCAAGAGAATAGTAATAAATTACATTTGTTTTTTGTTAGTTATTCAGAAATTTCAAATTAGTTCTGGGCTTAAAAGTCGATGTGGAAACAAGGCATGGGAACAACCAATGATGGTAATGTCTCTAGAAGATTTTTTGAACATCCAGAAATAACCGCTGACATAACTGGTGTAAATGTAGGCTTAGTTCACCGCTTTAAAATTATATTAAATACTATAAATAGTAGTAAAAATATAGATGTTGGTAAATTCCATACGTATTGCATGGACACTGCAAAATTATATGTAGAGCTTTATGGCTGGTACTACATGCCCATCACTGTGCATAAAGTTCTCATTCACGGCATGCAAAATGGTATCTGAGGCTATATTGCCAATAGGTTTGTTTGCAATTTTTATTTTTGAAAGTATTTTTTTAAACTTTATTTAATATTAACTTTTTTTTTTGCTACAGGAATGTTATCCGAAGAAGCGCAAGAAGCAATGAATAAGGAGTATAGAAACTGTAGGCTATTCCATTCTCGTAAAAATTCACGTATTTCTACGAATGAAGATGTAATGCACTATTTGCAAATATCATCAGATCCTTATATTAATTCATTTAGAATGAGAAACAAATTAAAAAAATTAGAATACCATGATGATGTTAAAAAATTATTGATTGAATGAAAAAAAAATATTGTTTTTTTATTGCATTTCAATGGGAGGTGGGCGTATTAGTGGGCGTGTTATTGTAATTTTTGCATGAAACATTTTAAATGATATAAATTACAGTAATATCGAATTTGAAGGTCGTATTTAATATATTTTAGAAAATATGGCACTTTTTATGTTGAGGTAGTATGGGTGATGGGGTTAAAAGTGGGCCAAAGTTCAATTTTTATTTCAAATAATGTTTGTAACTATATAACATTCAAGTATACCAAAATTGAAAGTTATACCTAAAGTATTACGGACAATACGGCATTTTACAAATTTCGACTGTATGGCAGGTGGGCGTAAAAGTGGGCGAATTTTCTTAATTTTTTTTTTAAAAACTGGAATTGTCTCAAAAATAACCTGTGCAAAATTTCAGAGCTCTACAATGACTCCTTGTATTTAATGCCGGCGTTGTCTCACTGTGTGTCGTTCGAATGGACAGAAATGCTCCAGCTCAAGAGAGGAAGAGGAAGGCCTCGTCTGTTTTGGGAAGACTAGGTGGAAAAGGACTTGGCTTCACTTGGCATTTCCAATTGGCGTCAGTTGGCACAAAAGAGCAATGACTGGCGTGTTGTTTTGGACTCGGCCAAAATCGCTTAGGCGGTTACAGCGCCAATAAAGAAGAATAAGACTGTTATGTCTTGATTGTACTAAAGTTAAGAAAAATGTACAAGTATTCATAAATCTGAGTAGATTGTCATGAAAAACGCATTAGGACCCTACATTTTGTCTTTCTTTAATTTCCCTTTTCCTAACTTCTCTGACGCATCCCTTCAAACTACTTTACTGGCCATTACTAATAAGCGTTCTTACACGATATGTATTTGCATACATAAATGCTACTTTTCTGATGTGGTCTCAATTGATACATACGAGTAGATGATGCAAAAAAAGTAGCATTTACATATGCAAATACACGTCGTGTAAGAGCGCTGTAACAACGCAAGAGCTAAAATCAGTTTCATTAAAGCAGCAGTAAAAGTGAATACTTACTTACTTTCATGTACTAGTGGATGCCTTTAATGAGGTGAATATGGAATTAATGTGAGCTGCCTGCAAAAGTACCATAAAACTCTTTGTTAAGTTGCTGACCCTTTACAGATTCATTTCAGTGCTTTTATTCATTTAAAGCTCCCACAATGTATGGATTTAAGTAAGGTTTATTCATGCAAATGTTTATACACATACAATATGGATATACATACTTAAGTGAAAACGTTGCTATATCTGGGCGCTGCTGTTGGCGTTTTCCCCGCATTGCCATCATTTCTGCAATTTCAATGTCTGTGATGTGGTTACTTAGAATTCAGTTGGCCGCAGATCCGTTGCAGCCACGTGTAAGTATACAACTTATCTACATACCTACAAGCATAGATATGTGAGTACATACACATATGTAGGTGTTTGACTGTTTGCAGCCAAAACGAGTACATATGTACATACATATGTATGCACCATTAAAACATACCGGATGGCTGAATGAGCGGGTATAACCCGACTCATAGTCAGCTTTGAGTGCTGAGACAGCTTGGCGATAGCTGCATTTCCAATCGATTTATTTTAAACAAAAAAATGCAAAAAGAAACAGAAAAACCAACAATGAGAAAACGAGAAAATTAAAACGGAAGCGAAATCCTTTTTAAAAGCATATAGCAGTCAGCAGCAAGTATGTGTGTATGTTTGTGTGCAAATTACCTTTAAGTGCGTGCATATGGATGTGTAAGTTGATGTACAAGTATGTATGTACATATGTATGTGAGTGGCTGCTCATTAAAAGTAGCGCAGAGTTTGGCTTTTTAATTCCCTACTCACGGCTCAGCGGCATTGATGTTCGTTTGCAAAGGGCCGGTCGCCGAGAAGAATTTGCTAAAAATACGCATTAATTTTCTTTTTAACCCTTCTTTGCTTGTCTATCGAACGTACACATGCATGCGAAAGGATATACAGATGTGTCTACGCTTACACATACACTTATGTAAGTATGTTAGCATATATGAATGTGTGAATGTATAGCTGCATGTACCTACCCTGTAGGAAAACTCACTAGTGCCATGACTAGTAAGTGTTAATTCTTTTTTGTAGGTTAATAGCCTCCCACTGCATAATTTTTTCGATAGTTCCGCACCAGTTCTAAATTCGTGTATATCTCTAATGTTAAGTTTTCGGTACACTTTGCAAGTTATCACATTTGCTGTGACTATTTTGAACTTAGCAAATTTGCGTGTCACTGAACGGGAACTGTTAAAAATTAAAAATGTACGTAGCTCGATCCGTTTAGAAGATGATGCGGTGACAGGTAATAAGATCAACGGAAATAAGGTCAATTGACTTTATTTCCCACCCTGGNCCTTTTTAAAAACGAAATAAAATCAATTGACATTATTTCTCTTTCAAACATTAAATTTGCTTAGCTTCGCGGCGGCCCGCGTCAGCGCGCCACACCGGCGCGTCGCGCTCGCGCCCCGCGTACCCCGCGCGACCGGCGCGCACACCACGTCACGCTACGCCGCGGCCCCCCCGGCTCCCCCTCCCCGTCTCCCCACTTGCTGTAGCGCAGGTAGACCTATTTTTTGTATACGTTGAAATAAAATTTTTATATATTTTAAACATCGA
>NW_016165534.1:0-27281 GCF_001687245.7 Rhagoletis zephyria | reverse complement strand
TCGATATGTGTCGGGCCAAACTTTTCCAATACGTAAATCTGCGATTTAAAAATTTTTCGCACACACGCTCAAATTTTTTTTAAGATGACTTCGAAAAATTTTTAATATTACTATTTTATAAACTGCTTTTACTTACTTAAATAGGTGGACATTTCAGTACCAAATACCTAAAGGTAAGATTGCTATGGAAGCATACCGCCACTTCTGCGCAATGCCTCGTATCCGCCAAAGGCAATACCACTTATCTGTTGTATCTGTGCTGGAATTTTGTTAACTCTTAATTAGGCGCATAAATAAAATCCCAATTCGCCGCATAGTGACTCCAAAGCAAGTATTGCAGTAGGAGTGTAAGAAATAAATAAAACGAAGTGTACGTTATAAAAAAATTTTAAGTTTTTTATTTGCCTTTAACTTACAAAAATCTTAACCTTGACCTCAATCTAAGACTAAGACTAAAAAATATAAAACTTACATCCGCTGAAAAATGTTGTGAGGAGCTAGGAAACTAGTAAGAGCGCGACCACTCCATTATTATTTTTTTGATGGGAAATAGCTGTGACCTCATGCGCCTACTCAAAGGTCAAATAATGAAACAAGCATACTTATAAATTTTATGCTGCCCATTTTATAAGAATTTTTTGATACATGTACGCCTACTCTCCGTTCCAACCACGTTTTTTTAATTTGCTTATGACATAGTCAAGTCTGTGCAGCTACTATTTATCAAGTCGCTTTACTATGTCGAAGGAAATTTGTTTAGATTTTGCTCCAACAGAGATCGGATCCAGGTCCAACAAAGTGGTAGTATGCCCCTTTAACCATCCAGGCACTGTAGCTGTCGTCATAAGAGACTTATTTGGAGTGATTTTCGATCATCTCGAAACAACTTTGCTGATCAATTCCCTCTCCGCGATTACCCGTTGCTGACTCCCAAAACAAACGAATTACTCTAATTTTTTTTTTGCTTTCAACAGTTATGTGTGTGCCGAGCTTCCAGTTTAATGATTTTTCCCCGATGACATGAAGTAAGTATGTACATATTATGTACTCTCTGTTATACATATAGAAATACACCAAGCCAAAGCATCAGTATCTTTTATTTCTATTTGATGAAAATGTCCAATACCGTCATCCACGACTAAATGTTGAATTGGTACTTAATTGCGCAAATAAGGCATTTAGAAATAAAAGATACTGATGCTTTGGCTTGACGCCATTCTAAACAGAGGAAAATATTGTAGGCAAAAGATTACAGTTCTATAGAGCTTCTAGGGATAAGTGTAATACCAGCTGCTTGGCACTCAAGCCTCTAAAGTCCGCCCATTTTAAGAGGAAGCAGTAAGCAGATAGTGCGAAATTACAACCGGATAGTGCCAAATAAGTACGCTGGAAATAACTTTGAATTGTGGCTTCGTGACTCCAAGCAGACAAATTTAATGCCTCCGTTTCCCTCTCGACTAGTAGCAAACGTTCAGATCTTCACCAAGCTCTCACTTGAAGTGTTAGGAGCAATTAAGTGGCTGTTTAGGAAAGCTTTTCGGAATTATTCACAAAGCCTACAATACATAGAACAAGGAACTTATGGGTATATAGTACTTCAGGAGATTTAATAATTTTAACACGCAAAGAGCAATTTAAGGCGAATTACAAGTACACTAATAGGTTATCACGAGCGTGGGAGTCAACATGAATACCCTAGTAATAAGCTCCGATGACTTTTATCGACATTGTGATGCGCTGGCCTAAACTCCATTCCATCTGCTTATGGAATGTGATGCAGTCAGTAGCTGGAGCTACATATGATAACCTTGAAGCTATTGGGATTCATTAGGGTCTTATAACCAGGCGAAATCAAGAATTTTGAGGGCACAATAAATTACGGTCGCAGTGTACATTATCCATTTGATCGATTTATCTATATGAAATATCTGGAATATGCATGCTAAAGGCTTGATCTTATCTGATTGGTTTTTTTTCAGTTCTTCCAAGTTAGTACCTACTACAAAATTATTGAAAATTTGTCTGCCTGGTACATGTTTGTATCCTTTCGCAGACGAGCAGAGCGAATTTGAATTTCTCTGAGTATACATTGCACCCACAAAAGCTTAAACTTCATTTGCGTGATTCAAATTTTTTGCTATATGTCTTCTTCTCTTCTATATATTACGTTTTAAAAGTATTTACGACGAAATATTTCTTTTTCAGTATTCTATAGCCTTCATTTCGTTTACTTATTTAATGATTTGTTAATAAAAAAAAAGAAAACATTACTGTAAATACACACACACACCCACTCAAACATGCATTTATGGCTTTTATAATTTTTTATGCAATAAAATAAACAAGTTTTAATTAAAAAAATATATGTATGTAAATAGGCATTACATTCAGCTCCAATGAGCGAATTTCACCGCCAGAATTGAAGAAAACTAAACATGTATGTATGTATAAGTTATAAGAAATAAATTCAATTACAATATTTGTATAAGTGAATGCAAAACCATGACACAAAAATATTTAAAAATGCAATTGCCAGATTGTTACACACACAAACGTAAAAATACGTATGTACGTACATACATAAGTGTATTTATATACATACATATACATACTTATTAACAAAGTAAAGAACCTCCGATGTACTGGTGTTTCAATTTAATTTAACAAATACAATAAAATGAAAAACATAAAATTAAAAAATCTAACTTCAACTAAATATAAGCATAGCAAGAAAGTCGATTCAAAGCAGAAAAGAAATTAAAAAAAAATTATGTATGAAGAATTGAGTAAGCAAAAGTGTAAATTCGTGTTTTTATACAAACATTGCACTACTTGCAGGCGTCACAATGGTTGTTGAATCTACTGTATGTATGTGTGTATGTATAAATAAATACACAAAATTTCATACGGAAAGTTTCATCAGATTTTCAACTAGTACTTACACACTTATAAATAAGGAGGAAATTGTACTGATTTTTACGAAACTTTTTGTAAGAGCACTCAAGCGGAAGTACCTAAAATTTTTCTAAGAAACCTGTTTTTTTATTTTGGAAAATTTTTTTTCTTGCTAATAATTTTTCCACTAAAGGTATATGTACCCCTCTTTCTACCGTTGTTTGTTTCACCAAAACCTCTATGCCTTGACTTGAATGAAATCAACTACCATAGATGCTTGGGTACACAACCGGCGCGCTTGTAAAATAATTAAATACATAGAACTACATAAATAAGTACATCCAAATAAATACATATATATATGTAAGTGTATATGTAAGTACAATTAAGAAATACTATACTGTAAGCTCTAAATGCTATTGGAGACTCGTAGGGTTAGTGGTAGCTTATTAGGAAATCAGCAGCTTAATGGAGGAAATCTGAACATTTAACTGAAACAAACAAGTTTGTATATTTACTTAATTGGGAAAAAAGAGAGAAAAAACACTAACAAAATAAAAACTTGCTTTCAAACAGCGTGTTAAATGTCTCGCACGTTTCCAAAAAAACAGCTTCGTTTTAATAAAGTTCACCAATCAAGCATACAATAGATCAACAAAATCATTGCTAAGTAGACAACTTCTCATTTGCTTGATTTTAAAAAATACTACACATCACTTTTTTTTATGTATTTTAGAAATATTGCTTCTTTCAATTATGTAATTTCAATCAAGTACATACCTCATTACATTGTATTAAATTATGTTCGCAATTAGCAAACTTTTTTTCGTAGACTAAGACTGATAATGCTATAATGTAAATAAGAAGCAAAAAATCTTAGATAATAATAGAAACCATTAAATTAAAGTTAGTCATGGGGAAAGCTTATGCCACTGAAAGCAGAAAAAAAATATTGTAGATATTTTATAATTCTGATAGTTCAATAAACTTACGCATAGGAAGGGAAATTTCGTGCAAATTTTTTAAGTTGAAAAGGATTATGAAAAAAAAAAAATATCTAAATGGTGATGAATTAACTAAAGGAAGAAGTATGAGAAGCTAAAGGCAGCAGCTACAAACAAAGAAATGTGCATACGAACACACAGAACTATAAACGTATTTTAAGGAAAGGAAATAGGAAGTATGAATTAACTTGAAAATACGACACTGTTGATATTTAATGTAAAGCGTAAATGTATATGTAAAACTGTGCAGAGATTTAAACGTTCATGAAAATTCCATTACTCCCGTAAAAACTTAGAGTGGGTTCACAAGTCTGCGCCGGGTATTAGTAAATATGTATTATTGTTACACATACATATGCATAGGTGCATACAAATTAAAAAAATATCCATATAATTTCGAGCAAATGCACAAAACTTGCTTGGAAAAGGCGTGTGAATAGGTAAATAGACAAATAGAAAACCAAATAGTTGCAAAAAAAATAAAAATAAAAGCATCAATCCAACAATAAGTGCAGCCAGTGTAACACAGAAGCCGCAAAAAATAACGCTGCTAATAAAATGTGCTAAGAGCGCCTATTTTAGTTGACAATCAAACGTAAATTCTGGAGAAAACTTAAAATTGATAAACCAAAGAAGCTGCGCTAAATTTTTAATGATACTGCAAACTAGAATAATCCGGATGTTCGAATATTTTATTATGAAAACCGAGTATCCGGATATTAACCAGATGAAGAGAATTAACCGGTTAGCAAAACCAACTGACATTAACCGGATATCGAGATATTAACCGGAGCTAACCCAACTAAAAAACTTTTAAGTGCTGAAACTTTTGAGTTCATTAAGCTTTAGTATACATTTTCAAGTCATTCATTTTCTATACCATTTTATTTTTTTTTGTACTAGCCTTTGTCTAGTATTTACTACTTAGTACATACATTTTAAGGATTTTAAAGCCAATTATTATTGAGCGTAAATACCAGCGTAGGGTAAGTTAGACTGTCACACTCCTTATTTAGATTGTGTGGTCTTAAACGGCGTGCTAGTGATGTTGCAGCAAGGAGACTACAGCGATATTGCCTATGCGGATGACATTTCTTAAACCACTCAATTACCTAGATATGTCGAAGTTTGATGCAAGGGCCGGTAGACGGGTTTCTTGCAAGGAGCTCTCCATCAATCTCAAATGCTATCACTAAGTAAGCAGTCGATTTGCTCCACAATTATGCGACGTCGGAGGGTGTGCAAACATTTATTTCAATAACCAAGCAGAAAGAAAAGATTTTGGACGCTAACGGTGCGTTTACTTCTAATGGCGCTTGAGACTAATAATATTGTAGAGAACTGCTTTCCAGATGAGCTAGATAGGCAAGGTACGCTCAAGTTGGTGACATCGAGAGTACATTTTACTTTGGACATAACTATTGGTCTCATGTTATCCACATGTGCAACTCTGTGTTTTTCTGTCCGAAGATAAATCAGAGACGGACCCGGGTTTCTTCTAGTTCGCACCGTGCCACAGCTCTCACTTCTGGTGGCTGTATTTAAAGCCGCAGTCCAATAGGTATTCATTTCTTAATTTGACACTGAACTAGAGCACGTTAGGGTAAAGTCCTCTCAACACTTTCGCTTTAGCTGCCCACTTTTGCATAGCTATGCTCTAAATAATTTTTGTCGACTTTTTGACTAGAAATTATTGCTCTCTGTTCTTGAGATACAGCACTATTTTCTATAGCGTGGAAGTAATCCTTCGTAGAGCTATTGAAAAGACCCGGGGCAAGAAAGATTTTACACTATCTTATTTGGTAATTCGCCTTTAAACATTTCTATAAGGTAGCCGAATATCAAGAAAATACAGAAAATACTTACTTTATTACTACACCTGTTTTTGATTTCGCAACTTAACCCCGAAAAGTACTGAAAAAATAAAGAGGCAATAGGAGGTAAGAAAGGGAGCGAATGTGCTGATCAGATAGCCAAAAAGGGCATTCTTCTACACGCCTTACTAGCGACTGATATACCAATTACTCTACTTGAAATCAAATTATCACATAATCTGCTTATATGCCGCCAGGCAGATAAGGTTTAGAAATGTACGAAAGGCTTTGGGGCTTCATCTTCTTGTTGAGATTAATTATGTCTACTCTCTAGATGGCACTTGTTTGTGTGTTGTGGTGGTGTTGTTTTTCAAATTGTGGGCTAGGTTACGTTACGTTAGCTCAGCTTAGATCCTAGTCGCCTTGTGATCTGCAGAAGACAGGTAAGTGACACAGAATGTGACCAGTGGTCTCCTTGGAATTATCTTCCTTAAGTGCTAGTCAGGCCTCACACGCCGCCAGTAATTATTTTTCCACATGAGAGGATGTAAGTTGGTGTCCCGTTAGTATTCCCACTACTACTGATATTCAATCTAACTCAAGGAGTGCTTTGTGTTTTAATATCGAAGCATGCGATCTCATCAGCCCAACATTTTCATGAGTCATAATTAGTACATGAAATTTATTTTAAGTTTGAATACTATCTGGCTTTGTTTCGGGAATGTTTTGAAGTGGGTGGAACTTACTTAATGTTTATCTGTGTTAAACTTGCATCGGTTTTAACCAGAGTTCAGGGTTCTTTCCATTTATTCCTTTATAAACGGGCACAGGTTGATATCCCCCTCACAGTGTTCACCATACAGTGTTCAACCTTCGTAAACATTCTGACATAATTTTGCATCACAGCACTATTGTTCGCACGAGAGTCTGGGCTAACTCTAACACAGCACTCTCTCGGACTACTTCTGCTGTAGTAAATACCTGAATAATTTGCCGTGTAAGTTTCCTTTGGCTGTGTTTAAATGTAAAGTATTTTCGGTGTTAGCTATCAACTCGCCAAGCAGCTTATGAGATGTTCGTAAATCCTTACTTCTAAATCTTAAGTATTTATTCAGTGTATTTTCAGACCGTTTAGAAATTATTGTTCTTTTGTATTAGAAACTGCCCTATGAAACAAAAAATGTATGCAAATATCATTAATTCAGACTTACATATATACGTATATATGTACATATGTTTTTTTTTTGTTGTAATTCATGTTGAATTCAAATAAGCGCAATCAAGTGTGTATGGCAGTGAATTTACACAAAAGTAAATGTTCAATGCATTTAAATGCAAATTTATGCACCTTTTTCCAGTTACAGTTGTTAAATTGATTTGATTACTGCTAGTCCGTTAGCTTTGAAACTCAAATACATACATAAGATTACAATTAAATTCAATTTTGTCTATGCAAAAATACTACCACTAATTGATTGATGGCATCAATAAAATGGTTAAATAATTTACCTAAAATAAATAAAAATAAATTGCTCTAGCTTAGCAAACGTAAGAGTAATAAAAACGGACTTGTGCACATACACAGCAGCAGGAGAAAATGCACATAGGCATGCTATTTTATATATGCTGAAATGAACAACTGTGGCAACACTTTCCATAAGCGTTGTAATAGAGCAAAAACGATGTGGCTGTAGCAGAAGCATAAATTTACACATATATACATATGATGTAAAAATAAATTGATGATAGGTGATTTCATGAGACATCAATTTAGGCGCCATAGGAGTTGATGAACTAATTTAATTAAAGGCACATAAAAAGGTAAATATTTTAATGTAGAAAGCATTAAAGGCAAAAAATAAATTGAAATAGAAATTGAAATTGAAATAAAATTATAACTTAAAAAGAAGATACATAAATAAAATACATTTAAGTAGAGTTAGCCGATTTAAGGAGTCATAAGTTGTATGATATATAAGTAAATCTACTTGATAAGCGAATTTAAGCGTGATTTATAAGTTACATACATACCTAGTGCATACATACACACACATTTATAGAGCGGTAAATGTATTTGAAGCCCAAGTATGTATATTTAATAAAAGGCAAACTGAAAATAAAATAAAAGATGAAGCAGTGCATGAAATAAAAGTAGTTATAAGTCTATTTATTTATAAGTAAGCATTAAAATTTAAAAATTATATATATATGTATGTAAATGCATATAAACTTATGTATGCATATAAAAATATAAATTTATATGTAAGTATGTATGTATATTTGAGAGCAAGCTCTAAGTGCACGTACTCGAGAAGTCGAATAGAGTAAAAGCAAAAACTTAAGTCATAGACCAAAAGGCGAATTATCTTGCAATTTTTTTTTTGCCATTACCATTATTACTAAGCATTATATTTAAGATAGACACTAAGCACTGAAATGAAGTGGAACAAAAAAGTCAAAAATTATAAAATTTAAGCTTTTGATTTACACCCATAAAAAATAATAAAATGCTCTTGTTTAAAAATTAATTGATGAAATTAAAAAAAAAAACTTATGAAAATAAAAAACTATAAAAAATAAAAATTAAAAATTTTGAGAAATAGCTTTGAGAAGGAAATATAGATAAACTTAGCATTTAACAAAATCTGCTTATTTAAAATTTTTATTCCAACTATTGAAACACAGCAAATTTGTGCGCATACTCATATTTCATAAATGCTTTTTTATTAAAAAAAATATGTCCAATAATTTGATGCAAATTTTTTTGTTAAAAAAGTATTTGCAAATTTATTTTCATTAAAACCTATTAAAGAATAGAAACTATTTTTATTAAAACATAGATTTGCAAATTGTTTATAAAAAAAAAGAAATTGCGTTAATTTTATGCAAAATAAAAAAAATCGCAATAATTTTTTGTGTAAAAATTTCACAAAATTATTTGTATGCCTTAAATATACAATATAAGCTGATTTTAAAATTTTTCTTTTTAAGCATCGTTTTAAAAATAAAATTTTTTAAAAGGTATTTTACCTAACTGCTGAGTATCTAAACTAATTTACTTAGTATACTGAATTAAGTAAAATTAAATCATAAACAAATGCAAAATGCGTGAACCGCATTTGAAATCTATTGATTATGTTCCTAAAAAAAAATATTAAAATACTCATTTACATGCTTTAAAAAGTGTTTTCCCAAAAATAAGTCACTTGATTGATTTTCTATTACACAAACATGCGCTCATAAAAGAGTCAACGCAAATTTCATATAAATATTTATGTACTTCAACAATAGTTTTGTAGCAATGCAAAAACTATATATTTTTCCTCACAAAAAAATGTGTATGCATTTTGAAATTTTTAATTGTTTTTGCCTAAAAGTGTAGTAACAAAAAGTAAACATTATTTTAACCTGCCATGTCACATATTTTCCCCCAAAAAAAAAAAAAAAAACTTTTAGTTCACAAATGCAAAAGTATATGGACAAGAAAAGTCCATTTAGCATGACGTACATGTTGGCTAAAACATACAATACATGGTATATGAATTAATTCTACCAAATTGTAATTGATGGAAGTCAAATGTCGAAAAATAAATAAACAATATACACGTGAATATATTTAATGTAAAATATTGTGTTTTTATTCTGATGAATATTTGAATTAGTGTGGAACAAGGAGCTCATCAACNTCAAATGTCGAAAAATAAATAAACAATATACACGTGAATATATTTAATGTAAAATATTGTGTTTTTATTCTGATGAATATTTGAATTAGTGTGGAACAAGGAGCTCATCAACAAATGGTAGTAATATTCAAAAAGGTAAGTGAGAATAGAATATTTTTAAACAACAATACTTTTGATACTTTTAGTTTTTCTTTTGCACTCGAAAGAACGGAAAATTCAAAAAATTCTAAGTAGTAAAAGCCATAGTTGCTATCCTGGAAACATTCTGAGTTCCAAATCGGACCTCTTTTTGGAACTCCGTGGGAGTAAATATTTTGAATAATTAAAGGGAAGATATCATTCTTGTTAAGGCGACGGCAAACTAAAACGTGACGGTGCCAAAATAATGCGTTCTAAGACGCTTATAACCCGGAAAAACAAAAAAAATTCCCTCTTTTTATTAATGATTTCAATGTAAAAAGAATTGATCTTTCGATTGACATAACTAAAAATAATACGAAAAATTACCATAATTGAGAAAAATCACAAATAAATTTTCGTTCAGAATTTTCACGATGAAAATGAGAAAATTTTGGAAAACGCATTGTACCATCGGATAGCCCGTAAAAAATCTATAGAAATCATAGTTTCCGAATTATTTCTCCCACTTGCTACCTAATTCCCAGGTAGTCGAAAAGTAGCTTGTTTTGCGCCGCTCAGCGCGCTTGGGACGTATCGTAAATCGCCTCATATGTAATAGTAAGAGGCTTTGTTATTGAGACCAACTCAAAATATATAAGTCTGCATGTTTCTACTGAGACCATACTAGCTTCTAAGCAAAACAAAAAAGTCAGTTCGCCGTACACTCGTAAGTCCAAGGAATTTTTTTAAGGCAATTTCCAAATAAGAAATTTATTATTTTTTCCGCCGATTCTAGGTGTCGCCTTTTTACATTTTTCGGTGACAGCAACACTTCGACTACAAAATACTTCATTTGCAAAAGTTTAAGTATTTTTGTTAAGCCTTAATTTACTGACATTAGGGTGATAAGGACTGAGATCTGGTGATTAAGTACCAGAACGATGTCTGGAGGTTATCGAATTTTAGAACAAAAAAAAAGTCTCCCCGATACAAAAATAAAAATACATTATACTTTAAAATTCGATTGTAAATGCTGAAGATATTACATAAATTTAAAAAGGCAAAAACAAAAATTCGAAATTGCTTTGCAAAAATACTTTGGACTCAGGGGTGTACGCCGAACTTCTTTTCCGAAATGGTCTAAGTGACATAAAATATAATATCTATCAAAACTTTTTTTTGTGTTATTTACAAAAAATGTCATTTCAAGGAAGTTTTGCTAATAAACTGGACATTATTTTAAGATGGCGACGATTGCTCAACCCGCTGGTCTTCCATTTCCGGCGTCTGGCCGGAAGTCGAATTTTTCAAAAAATTATTTTTCTCAGATATTCCGAATGAATCAGCTAAACCAAATTTAGACGTAGTCTTTGGTTTAGTACTACCCTACTGAACACGGTTTTGTTCTTCGTCTTGGTTGGATTTGGAGAATAAGATCAGCAGCTCTTTGCAATTATTAACGCTTGAAATTCTCGTGACTTGTTCGTCCATACTACATTTAAATTAACCTCCTAGATATCTCCGCTGAAAGCAAAACAGACTTTGCTCTACATGTACATACATGCTTGAGAGCGTAAGATGCTATTGAAATCGGCAGGTCGTTGGAGTAAATTAAATTAATGGCAGTGTACACTTTTACACATTCAATCTATGCATAAAATAAAATTCTTAGAATTTTTGTCTGTCTAGATGTTTGTACGCGCATCACTCGAAATCTTATGCATGGAATTGAAATAAGTGTTCACCAATTTTTTTCCAGAGGCCTAATTTAAAATATAGAAAAGAAAAAACTTCCACCTGCTTGAAAATGGCAGATAAAATAAATATTGGAATATGGCTCTCAAAAGAAAGAGGTATAATAAGAAGGTTTACAGCACAAAATATTTTTGTGGAAAGTTGCCACCTGTTGGAAAATTTTAATTTAATTTAGTTGATAATATATTTAGATTGAAAATTAGTAATATGGGTATCAAACTGAAAAGGTTTAGGAAATTCCACTGGCAATTTTATTATTTTTTTTTAAGATAGTTGCCACCAGTTTGAACCGTGTTAGATGGGTAAAATAAATGAAATATTATAGCTAAGATATTACAATACTGATATCAAACAACACAAAAATACTTTTAACGCGCAGTGAAGCACGCCTTGTATTTGCTAGTGGCAAAAATAAAATGGTTATCGGAATGACAAAGATGTTTCTAAGCTGCACAAATAACACTCTTACCTACGTATACATACGTTGTATGGCGAAAAAGAAAACACCTCTGAAAGGTTCTATATAAATATTCAAGTTAACAATTTTTTAAAAATGCACTACGAAATAGATTTTTCACATTTTATAGAATTTTCCATGGTACCAAAAACAAAAAGAAGGCATATTTGACCTTTTGTAAAACTCAGAAGCATGTTGAAAAAGCTCTTTAATTTACTTTAGAACGACTAACTAGTTACTACGAATATGTAGCTAAAATGTCTAGAGCTAATATTGTAACAAAGCGTAGCTGCTCACAACTTACGCTCGTAGGTTAAAGATAAAAAGGGAAAAGGGCAAAAAAATGCTTTAATAACCCCTCTAATGGCAGGTAATAGAAATACATTTTAGTTATAAATTTCCTAGCCATATTAACGGTGTTTGGCATCAATTTTCATATACCACNAGAGCTAATATTGTAACAAAGCGTAGCTGCTCACAACTTACGCTCGTAGGTTAAAGATAAAAAGGGAAAAGGGCAAAAAAATGTTTTAATAACCCCTCTAATGGCAGGTAATAGAAATAGCTTTTAGTTATAAATTTCCTAGCCATATCAACGGTGTTTGGCATCAATTTTCATATACCTAAAACAATTCCAAAGTCTGCAAAACATAAGCAAGGGTATTTTCATAGCATGACTGCCTTTGCTGCTGGCTGTAAACAATTTTATAAAAACTACTTATGGATGTACATATGTCCATATATGTATATGTACATGTCATTGCATTCATGTTATTGTGAAAGGCCTTTTGTGCGGAAAGTCTAATTAAAAACTACATTCAAAATTTTAAAGCACCGACGGTGAAACAAACTTTCGTAGACATGTGTGTACCTACATACAATTTTAAAATACTAATAAAATATTGTCTACAAGCAAATTCACTTACGGTCTGACAGCGGCTATGTGTAGTAATTAAAATGTCATTATTGAGTTTAAAATTTGAGCCAGTTTACATAGGCAGAGTTAAAGTAATATACACGAACGAAATGCCGAGATAGAAGAGATACTGTTGTCGCAGTGGGTGAATGGCCTTTGCGTAAACTTGTAGAAAAAAGATACTACATACAAAGCTGGAAAACCATTTTTTATTTAACAGAATTAGTTGGTAACTNATGTATATGTACATGTCATTGCATTCATGTTATTGTGAAAGGCCTTTTGTACGGAAAGTCTAATTAAAAACTACATTCAAAATTTTAAAGCACCGACGGTGAAACAAACTTTTGTAGACATGTGTGTGCGTACAATTTTAAAATACTAATAAAATATTGTCTACAAGCAAATTCACTTACGGTCTGACAGCGGCTATGTGTAGTAATTAAAATGTCATTATTTAATTTAAAATTTTAGCCAGTTTACATAGGCAGAGTTAAAGTAATATAAGCGAATGAAATGCCGAGATAGAAGAGATACTGTTGTCGGAGCGGGTGAATGGCCTTTGTGTAAACTTGTAGAAAAAAGATACTACATACAAAGCTGGAAAACCATTTTTTATTTAACAGAATTAGTTGGTAACAGGACAATGGTCCAGTTAGACGCTAACGGCTTGAATAAGGTTTAAATAATTCAAACACTAACCTTGGTAAAATGTCGCATGGACAACCTCAGTACCCTAGTCAGAGAGCAATCTTTTTCAAACTTTTCTTTATTCCATTCTTATTGTGCACCTGAAATGCTCTGCCCACTTTTGGGAATAATTACATTGAATGTCATACTACTGGAACTCTCCAGAAGAGCTGTAAAAGTAGTGGCATATGCTGGCGATTTATTAATAGTGCCAGTATGACCTTCTCTTTATACTATAAGTGAGATTCTAGAGGTTGATATGGGTACATTACATGCGTGAGTGGGAACAGGTATTGTACGNTTCCATTCTTATTGTGCACCTGAAATGCTCTGCCCACTTTTGGGAATAATAACACTGAATGTCATCCGATTGGAACTCTCCAGAATAGTTGTAAAAGTAGTGGCATATGCTGACTACTTATTAATAGTACCAGTAGGACCTTCTCTTTATACTATAAGTGAGATTCTAGAGGTTGATATGGGTACATTACATGCGTGAGTGGGGTCAGGTATTGTACATTTTTTCGGTTGGTAATTTTTAAGGGGAATAAAAACCAGCTGTTTTGCAAATAAAATAAATGTGTTTTCTAATTGAACAGAATTCATAAAATTTTGTCCTTGACGGCAACAAAGTTTTATGGGAAGTGGGTGTCATAGTGAGAAATTCTTCTTTGTCTTCCAAATTAGAAAATCTTGGAGTAAATGAGCAGGGTAGGTACACCAGATTTCATCAAAATATAATTTTTTTAACGTGTGTGCATATTTTTCTAGATTTGGTGGAAGATATTATGAACCGATTTTGACGTTCATTCAGATTTATATTTTTCTGGTTAAGCACAGCACATATTATGTATTTCATCAAAATTAGACAACATATCGATGGTCCTGTANTTTTTTTAACGTGTGTGCATATTTTTCTAGATTTGGTGGAAGATATTATGAACCGATTTTGACGTTCATTCAGATTTATATTTTTCTGGTTAAGCACAGCACATATTATGAATTTCATCAAAATTAGACAACATATCGATGGTCCTGTACAAAACGACACAATTCAAAATTCAAAAAATTAAAACTGTTACTACTGTTAAGTGGCTCATGTCTCTAATTTAAACACTTTACTTATATATATAAGATCAAAGGTGATGGGGAATATGTAGATGAAGAAAGTGATAAATGTAAAGGTAACAAGTAAGAAAGTCTAAGTTCGGGCGAAGCCGAACATTAAATACCCAGCGCAAGTATTAAATATATGTTTTTTCACCTTTCCGAAACCTTCCGCTAGATGGTAAGCCGGGTGTGTCAATTTTGAGTAAATTTGCGTCCTTCAATTTCGAAATATTGAAGTTTCAAGCATTTCTGAAATTTACCGTTATATGAGAAGCGGCCGTTATTTTAGTCCGATTTCAATAATTTTCAACGGTTTGCTTACACGTGGCAAGCACAATAACCACACCGAGTTTGGTACAAATTGGTAGAACGGTTACCGATATACTTATATGTGATCATAAGTGGGCGGTGCCACGCCCATTTTCCAAAATTTTACCATAAACGTATTTCTTGGTAAAGAATTGTTGCAAGCATCAATTTTGAATAAATTAGCTTTAATATTTACTGATTTATCGAAGATTTTGTATTTCTCTAAATTACCGTTATATGGGATGTGGGCGTGGTTATTGTCCAATTTTAAAAAGTTTCGGCGATTTTTTATGCTGTACCAAGGCCAACAACTGTGCCAAGTTTGGAAGAAATTGGTGCAGCGGTTACCAAGATATACACATGTAACCATAAGTGGGCGTGGCTACGCCCATTTTCCAAAAATTTATAATATTCTTATTTTTCGTCTAAAAATTATTGTAAATATCAATTTTGAGTGAATAATCTTCAGTAGTTACTAAAATATCGCAGTTTTCGTATTTCTGGAAATTACCGTTATATGGGAAGTGGGCGTGGTTACAGTCCGATTTCGCCCATTTTCAATACCAACCTACCTTGGATTAAGGGAAACCTACATACCAAATTTCGTTGAGATATCTCAATTTTTGCTCGAGTTATCGTGTACACGGACAGACGGACAGACGGACGGACAGACAGACATGGCTTAATCAATTTCTTTTTTCATCCTGATCATTTATGTATACATTTGTCTATATCTATCTCGATTCGTTTTGGCTGTAACAAACAGCCGTTATGTGAACAAAATTAATATACCCTTGTGCACAAGTGCGCTCGGGTATAAAAACAAAGATGAGGATGAGGATACCGATAAAAGTAAAAATGAAGATAGAGGAAGAAAGATTAAAATAAAGGTAATTATAGAAAATGGGATCTAGTAGATAGAGACACAGACTCAATCTGGCAACTATTTAGATATAATCGATATTTTTATCGGTTTTATTATCGCTATATTTATCGATTTTGTTATCGAAATTTTTATAGATTTTGCTATCGATATTTTCGGAACTTATCGATATTTTTGTCGATTTTTTAATCGATATTTTTAACGATTTTGGTATCGATTATTTTTTTCAATATTGTTCTTGGTTTTGTTATCGATATTTTTATTGATTTTGTTATTGATATTGTTATAGATTTTGCTTCACCTTTTTACAAAAGCATCTTTTAATATGAGGCTTATTCAGGCGTTAATGCGAAATGCAATTTCAGCGATGCAAAATGTGAAATTGCAACATTTTAGCAACAATTTCACTCTATACCAACCATAAGCAAATGCAATGACTGATGCGAGATTTTCGACTGTGTTGTTGTTGATATACACCTGAATACCCGTATGACGTTTTTGCTTTCCTTGAGAGCTAGATATTAAGCTTGAGTCTGCATCGCGAATGAAAGTCAGTGAATTCAAGCTTTTATATGTAAAATGTTACTCATACGCCATGTAGCAGTATGTACGAGTACGGCAATGTACGATATGGCGTATGAGTAACATTATTTCCTGTACCTATTTCATACAAAAAATTACTGCGCATAATAATTTGACCAGTCGATTTACATCGCTGGTAGCTTAATTTTTTTGCAAAAAAATACATTGGCTTTGATGAAATTTTAATTTTTTTTCCTGTTAAAATTTGAACATTTTCTTCATAAAAATGATAAACTATTTGAAAGATTACCTGATCTAGGTAAACGGTATACAGATCCGTAATCTGCGACACAATCTAAAGTTCACTTGTTTCGAGGATTTGTGTGTATTTTCAAAACTTGAGCTCCCTACAGTATAATGAAATGGCAAACGCAACTGGACACAAATGATAATAGCGTTGCCAGATCTGATTAATTTTTAACCGTTTAGTCATTGTCGGAAAATTATACTCCCAAAGAACCACCTTTAACTTACGGTTATACATATTTATAGTTGTGTAGTATATACATACATACATATGTACGTATGTAGCAGTATGAAAGTGCCCATTCTGCAGAGTTGAGTGCCTTAATTAGGCTGGCCAGTGATTACTACAGCTATTGTGATATGCCTGCTTTTGTTGTTGTTGTTGTACGCGTTGTTATTGTTTGAGTATCAGTGTCGACATGGCATAAAGTTTCATCCAATAAACGATAATGCCACAAATAATAACATTGTAATCAGTTTTATAATTAATGCTAATTCCGCTTGCCAAATCCTATCAACTCACATAATTTTTAGGCGGATTATGCGCGTGAATTAACATTTTGACAATTTGGCAATTTTCCGAACAAGCAAGATTAATTTATGCGCGCACCAATACATACACAAAAAGGAGCGGAATGCGAATGGCAATGAAAATGTGGCGTGTGGGTGTGAGTGAGAGTAAGAGTGAGAGTATGTTTAAAGTTAAGTGATATAATTAAGTAGGAAAACGTGTTCTGCAATACCCGAGGCAATTTGCATATACCTATGTATGTATGTCGTCGGTGGTACTGCAAAACGTTCTATGTCATTTATTACCTCTGGTGCTTAATTGATCTGTTATCTATATCTGATCGCTTCTGGCAATCGTTAATCTTCATCAGCCAAAGGTAGACAGTTTTGTCATTCGTTTATTATAGTCTAGGAGATCTGCAGATGCATTTNCATGGCATAAAGTTTCATCCAATAAACGATAATGCCACAAATAATAACATTGTAATCAGTTTTATAATTAATGCTAATTCCGCTTGCCAAATCCTATCAACTCACATAATTTTTAGGCGGATTATGCGCGTGAATTAACATTTTGACAATTTGGCAATTTTCCGAACAAGCAAGATTAATTTATGCGCGCACCAATACATACACAAAAAGGAGCGGAATGCGAATGGCAATGAAAATGTGGCGTGTGGGTGTGAGTGAGAGTGTGAGTGAGAGTGAGAGTATGTTTAAAGTTAAGTGATATAATTAAGTAGGAAAACGTGTTCTGCAATACCCGAGCCAATTTGCATATACCTATGTATGTATGTATGNAAAGTTAAGTGATATAATTAAGTAGGAAAACGTGTTCTGCAATACCCGAGGCAATTTGCATATACCTATGTATGTATGTCGTCGGTGGTACTGCAAAACGTTCTATGTCATTTATTACCTCTGGTGCTTAATTGATCTGTTATCTATATCTGATCGCTTCTGGCAATCGTTCATCTTCAGCAGCCAAAGGTAGACAGTTTTGTCATTTGTTTATTTGAGTCTACGAGATTTACAGATGCATTCCGGTGCAAGTAAAAGACCATCTAAGTATCAAGGGTACTAATAGACATAGACGGTTTTGCAGTATCACCGACGATGTATATGTGTGTACATAAATATATTAATGCGTTGACCGGGGCAGTAAAACAAAGTGGCTATTGGAGTGCAAACAATGAGATTTGGCAGGTTTTATATACATACATACATATTTATAAGAATGTTGAATGCGAGTCCGTGTGAGTGTGATCGATTGAGCGGGAATATTTACAAACTGAATTTATAATTAAACAATTCAACCGCATGCATTGAGCCGTTCAATTATATTTACTTATACATACATCACACTTATATGCGTGTAAGCATTTATGTATTTGTTTGCAAGTAATCGACAGCAGAAATCGAGCGAAATTAATTATCGGAGAGTGCAATAGCAGTGCAATTCTGGCTAAGATATTTGAAAGTAAGGCAAATTAAAGACAGTGAACAAGATATTTTGAATTTTTTTTTATTCCGACACGAAAGTTTTACAAAAAAAAAACTTTATTGACAGCTTTCATTGTGAAAAGCTCAAAGCTCAAACATGTAACTGCATGCCCGAATATTGTATTGTGTTGTATTGTATTATGATGACCGTTCAGTGCCTGTTGAACATTTTGTCTGCCTACTTAATAACGTATGATCCCCATTGTGTGTGAATTGATGAAGCCACAAAGGGGTTCCGGCTTGCCAACTGTTTAAAAAATTGCGTCCAGAGAATTTGATAAGTTAAATGAATTAATATTTCATGACAACCAATCGAAATAGTTTTGAAAATGAGTAAATTTCAAAGCTCCATTTAGGAGGGTTGCCACCTGTTTAAAAAGTCAAATTCAATTTGAATTATAAGAATTAGGTAATTGAAATATGCGTCATAATATGGTTTAAGAAACTTGTAGTTTAAAAATATTTTAAAGCGGCTTGCCACCTGTTTGAAAAGTTGAACTTAATTTAATTATACATAAGCTAAAGGAAATATGTTTTAAAGTAGGTGTTTGAAACGAAAATGTAATAAGAAATCCTTTTAACTAATCGCTTTTAAAATTAGAAATTAAAATATTCTTTCGATGAGACTCTACTCAGGGAACTAAAGTTCCTGAAAATATAATGGGGGTTCCATAAAAAATCGTTTGTATTAAAAAATGGTTAAATAAACAATTAGGTATTAGTATAGGAAGTCTCCTTTTCTGATAGAAAAATATTGATTTTCAAGAATTCTCTTCCATTTCTACGAAAAGTTTTTTTTTCCCATATAAAATACATGCAAAAACCTTTAGTGCTTTGAGCGACATCTACATATTTTTTTATTTCAAAATAACAAATAACGGATGCGAGCATTAAAATTCCGACTTTAATTTTTTTCGGACCACTGTAATGCACACTCAAACTACAAATAATAATACACATACATACATACATATGCACGTATTGACATATGCGCCCGCATACGAATACATACATACATACATATGTATTTCTAACGAAATCTGTGTGATTCGAGGATTTCGAAATTTGATCAAAGTCAACGATACGGAAATCCGTCGAATGAGTTTTTGTTTATGTTGACAAAGAAGAAGAAAAAATAAAAACAACGTGCATAACTGAATTTACAGTTTGCAAATGTGGTTGAAAAAATATACAAGGTGCAATCTTTATTCAACAAGCTACACAAGCTTCCATGGCGCATGCGGACATGCTTTGCAGCAGACGTTTTTATTTAATCCTTATTTTGATTTTTGTTTGTTTGTCTTTTTCATTCACAAATTGATGCAACTGGCAGGTCAGAGCAACAGGTTGGACGCCATAGCACAGCGAGTGAACCGGTTGTTGTGTTATTGAGGATTGGAAAATTGATTTAACATGCACATGAGTATTCATAAACAAGAAAGCGAAAAACGAGTCCTCAAGTGCAAATGCTAGAGACATATACATGTGTACATATGTATGTATACACGTATGTATGTATGTACTATATGCATCAATACAGTTTGATGCTATTTTTTCGCATCACAAACAAATACATTTGTATGTATGTATATATGTATAAACCTATGTCTGTGTGATCGCCTATCTTCGTTACGTAGGCAGTCAAGCGAATGCTCAGCGGGCGGTCGAAAAAATTGCATTATTTCACAGCGAGCAGCAGGAAAAAGTGAATGTAGTTAGTTACTCAAATGTCGTTTCCGACTATATTGATGATGGTGGCTGGCGTTATTGATGTTGGTATTGTATTTGGTTTGTTTCATTTTCGCTGCTGCCACTGCTGTTCCTTATATTGCTTGCTGTTGCAATTGCATGCTATTGCTGCAACTCATTTGTTTGTGTTCTATTTATCTACGTGCTATATTGCACTGCATGACAGCAAATGGCGTTGTATGTGTGAGGCAGGGATGGAATTTCAAAATTTCAAAATGTGCCTAATCGACTGCAAAAATATTGCCGAAAAGGATTTAAAAGTACTACAAAATTAAAATTGCTTTCTTTTATTATTTATTTTTTCAAAAATATGTAGTAGGTATTTTTACAGTACACTGAAATAATATAGTAATTATTAATTCGTAGAATTACACTTTTTGGAAGTCGGCTGGGGAATTGATGAAACCAAGTTTTTCTGAAAGTCCTAATTGCATATAGTAAAGTAATTTCCCAGGTTTCTCAGTTGGTATTCGCGGAGCAGCATTTGAAATATATAAAAATGATTAAAATACAAATATTTGTACCATGGAAAGTCCTTTCTGGGGTATTCAGGCACAAGGACAAGTTTATTTTTTACCAAAAAGCGTTTATTTTTACCAAAAACATCGCGGCTGCTGGGTGTACTTTGGTTCTGGATATAATTTTTTACTGCCGCTAAGTTTTCGCTTAAAATAAATTGCATATTCATATTCTTCGGACCCCAAATCTACAAAAATGTCTTTTGTATGTAAAAATATTTGCATTTTAATCACTTTTAATTTAATTGTTTTAAATGCTGCACCAATTTTAAATTTAAAATGGACTTAAGATCGCCAACTTGGAAAAACTGAGACATTACTTTTCTATATATACAATCCAGATTTTCTGAAAAGCTTGGCTTCAAAAAGTGAAAATATTGAAAAATAGCTATTCGGACACGATTACCTATGTGCAAAATAATAGCGGTGTGACATTTTGACCAGTTTGGCTTTTCGCCTTTTCATTGATTCATTTTTGTTAATTTCCTATAATGGCCCTTACTTTAATTTTTAAGTGATTTTAATTTTCAGTTTTCGATTCTATATTCTGCGCATTATGCTAAATTTCTATAATTTATGATTGTGCCAAAACTGAATGAATTGGGCCGAAAGTGCCTTTGTGAATGAAAGTGCCAAAAATTACACTGTTGTGCCTACTTTTCCATCACTGGTGTGAGGCATAGAGAAAAAAAAATCGATTTTAAGCCAATTAACAGCGTAGCAGTACACCCGCCATGATATCAACACACACATTAATACATAGCACAGGAAGTGAGTGCAGTTAACATAAGCGTTCGCTATTCGATCCGGAGATTTCCTAACCCAATCAACGATGGCGGGGTTGCATGGCGAGTTTACATAGAGCTGATCATAAAAAAAAAATGTCAGTGTATAGGATTTGGTAAGTAAACTTGTGCTCCACAACGCTGAACAAATGGGTGCATTGGATAAATTTCATAAAGTAAAACGTAAATGCGCAAAAATCTCTTGTGAACATCGGTGATGCGCTGCAAGTATAAACGTTACAATAACAAATTATTGGACTTAATTAAATTTTTTATTCATACGAATAAAAATATGAGTATAGATACAAATTATTTATGCTTCTTTGGAATGCTAGCGATTTGTTTGTTATAAATAAAAATGTACTTTCGATCCTTCAATTGCATACATGTATGACCAGCCAATTGTACGTGAAGTGCACTTAATGAATATTTAAAAATACATTTTTTTTTCACATAAATGAACGCATGATGTTCGAGTTGTGCTTATTGAGAAACAGGTCGCATTAAAAAAAAGAGTTAATTCATTTCCTAATCATCCCATAATTTTTATAATTGCATATTTTGATGTACTGAATATAATATAGCTTAACAAAACATTACATAACATAACACTGGGTTTAATGATTTTAAATTGATCAAATAAGAAATCAATTTTATTTGTGACTTGGTTCGCTGATCGTGACGTGCGGTGGGTCGGTATGAGTTGAAGTGAGTTGAGTTTAGGTGGAGTGAGTTAAGGTAAGTTTAAATGAGTTAACGAGTGTTAAGGTGAGTTAAATTTAAGTGAGGTAGTTAAATTTAAGTGAGGTGAGTTAAGGTGGGATGCGCTTAGGTAAGTTGAAATTAAGTAAAGTGAGTTGAGTTGAGTAAAGTGAGGTAAGTAACATAACGGTACATACCATACATGTCTTATCTTTATCTACGTATGTTGCTTTTTCTTTATCTCGCACGATTATTTTTTAATGCCCGACTTTGTCATTTGTGATTTATGCCATTTTATGCCTAGTGGAAATCCAGCATAAGTATATGTATGAACATAATTCATACAAGTCCAGTATTTGTCAAACAAGTTCAAAGAGCTTTCGCAAATAGTCCTTCATCTTTGTTGTACGCCATTATTTAAGAGCAAACGGTGTTTTTTTTTTTAGTAGAATATACGAGTATACTTTCATGTATTGCAAATTATGTCCTCTGCCGTTGTATTTTTAGTCCCAACTCTCAGCCTAAAGTCATTTTATTTGATACACTATGCGGCTCAAATTCATTGATAAACTTTTAAAAACCATTATAAACTGTAACATATGTACTCAAGCGGCTATGGCTGAATACTTACCTACAAAATACATACATATTTACATACACATGTTTGGATTAGCATGAAAGCATGTGCACGACCCCATGAAAATATCAAAGTTTTTGCATGCTAAACTAATATGGCAGGCGGCCGCTGTTGCATTTGTCAAAGGCACTTAGTCGATGCTTATTTATTCAGAATGTCGCTTGTGTTGCATGACGTGCAGTTGGTGAGTTTTTGAGCTTTGAGTTTTACAGCCAATAGGTAGGGTAGATATGTACTATGCATAAATAGCAATGCAAAAATGTTATTAAAAACTTTCAGTCATATACACACTTTAATTCTATTTATGTGCATTAGGGTACATCACTCTAGATACAAAAAAAAAATCGGTACTGTGTTTACATCGGAATTTGGCATTAATTATATTCCATCGTGCTATGTACATTTTGGACAGAACATCTGAATATTGTTTAAAAGACCTTAATGGTTAGAAATATGGGTATCAAATAAAAGAATTCGAACAATTTTTTTTCGTAGTCATTCTGTCGTTGGAAACCTCAAAAACATTCTTTCAAGTCGTTGTCCTTGAAAATCCTTGAGAATTTTTATTGAAATCCGTTAACAAAAATATATTACGTGAATTTTTAAACGCACCATAGCACCAACACAAATTGGAACCTCTACCGTTTATAAATGAAAAAGAGGTCAAGTTTGGAAATATTTTGAGATTTTTTACCTCAGAATGACTACAAAAAAAAAATCGTTCTTTAATTTGATACCCATACTAATATACATTATGACATTTTTGTGAAGCCACTTTCGCACACACGTATGCCGTTTTTATCATGTGTGACAGAAAACATTAAACTATAAAGCATGCTTGTACTTTTAGGGAATATCCTTAACCCCTTTATAACCTGGAGTAATGAAGGAAGAGGGATAAAATTTGGATTATTGATACTGCATATAAAAAGTTAAAAGGATTTTAATGAAAATTAATAAGAATATTCAAGGAGAGAAACTTTAAAGATCATCTTTGAGGTGCCTTACCAGAGGATAAGTAGGTAAAAAAATATCCTTAGGATTTGATACCCATATTTTAATACCTTGCATAATTTTAAATTTATACGATTGTTTTAACCACTTGTTGAAACTTTAAAGTCTTTTAAAAAATGCTCTGCGGAAAAACCAAAACGCTAATTTATTATATTTGAGCTCTAGTTTCGCGCTTATATCGATTTCCTCATATGTGGTGTAACTTCAACTTTTTAAGAGTTTATTTTTTTAGACCGATGAGCCATTAGAATTACAAATAGCCTACTTGCGGCTAAATTGAGCTCCTACACCGCAACCATTTAAACTTATCTTGACCGTCCGCCTTACCGAAAACTCCTACAGAAACCCTTTCTCATTAAACTTTAAATGTTGGATGAAGTTGTCATATTATTCATGAATACGAAAGCCTAGTTGGGGCCTTTTATAAGGCTCCGTCAAGAACGGAACACATTGTAGGCCAGGCAAGTTCTGCAGCTACTAAGCCTTAGTCGCATACGTCAGTTTTCTATATCGACCAGTCGTGGCACCAATTATTGATGCAACAAAATCAAAACTTTGCGCTGCTAAGCATGCCTGTGCCTCAAAGAGAGCGATGTAAGCCACAAAAAGATCCAACGAAGACGCCCCGTGGACAACTGGCAACAAATATTTGTACCAAGGCGCATCCTTGTATGAAGGCCTATAGCCGCGAAAACTCAGAGTCCTCCCATCCTAACTACTAGAAAGGATTAGATATAAATGTAGCACTCCGTAAAACTACGAGACATTCGATGGGAAAAGCCAAGCTCAACAAGAATGCGCACGATCAAACAGCCGCAGCACATTTTTTGAAACTGAAGGGCTTGCCGGAGACCATGAGATGGACTTTTTGTACGGTTATCATATACACATACATATTTGAGAAGTATCGATCACCAAACCTATCGTCTATGGTGGATTTTTGAGGTCTATAGCCACACTTGTAAGGCCCAATCAATTCGTTGACGGTGGGTTTTAGGGTTTCACACAATATGCTCTATAGTCCTTGTAACCCGCGGTAGTTTACGGTCGGCCAAATAGGACATTTCCTAAAAATCTGACCGAATTGAAACAAAATAAAATTAAATTATTTTTACTAAGCCACGAATCTGATGCATTATTTACAATTATAATTTATTTTCATGATTCAAATACCAAGTTTCTACAGCCAATTTAAACTTGACAATTCAAATCAATTGTAAAATTTGCGCCGTTCTCAGTGTAGATGCATTTTGCATAAATTTGTTTATGGTTTTAATATAATTTGTTGATAATAAAGCCATGGATTCCTATGAAGCAAGTAAGTGGGGTACCATATTTATATACTTTATTAAATTTTAATTAGTCATGTGTTCTTGTTTAAATTTTTTGCGCTACGCTATTTCAAGCTTTCCATGTTAATTAAATTTGAATTGGAATTTTTTTAAACCTAAGAACACCCCCTTCATTTTTTTCAAGCTATGTATTTATGCGTAGGGATAACCTACATCTAAATACCTGCAAGCTGTAGAGTAATCCACAAAGACGCCAAATGAAATGTCCTACTTCAATTACTAGAAATACCAGCTTACTTTAGGCGACAGAAACGCCATAAAAATGGTAGAAAAATTATTAGGACCTGACAAGGCAGCAGCATAACGCCCACGCAATCAGATGCACAAAGTAATTTCTAATAAAATAAATAACGCACTAACCAGCTAAGTGGGTGAACGGCCCACTGGTCAACCAATAATAACAACAAAAACAACAACAAAACGGCTCATAAAAGCACCATTGTGTCACATTACGATGGGGACAAATCGGGTGTCCTACAACACTAAGCAGCCGGCGCAAAAGGCTATGCGGGCAATATGCTGGTGTAGGTGTTGTTGGTGCAGACAACAATGCTGGCACTAGCATAGCGTCGGCAACACCAACAATAACGGCTACACCACGACGATAGCGATGCCAACAAGGACCATATTGTGAAAATATCGAACGAGCAAGCAATGTGTGGCCACGCATTAACTGCTCAACCGTGGCACAAATAAATGCCAACGGCTAACGGAGTCATATTGTGTCGCACGATAAAATGTGTGCCTACCTATGTATGCACTAGGAATGTAAATACCGGGATCCCGGGATCTCGGGCTTTTTTAGGCTCCGAAAATCCCGGAATTCTTGGCAAATAATCCCGGGCTCTTCGGGATTTGTAGGTTGCACTGATGCTAATAATATAAACTCCTTTTCTTGACTAGTATTGCCAGTACTATTTATTTTTTTTATTTAATAACTAATATTTTTTTTATAAATGTCTAGCTTATCATACATATAAAACCGTGCGATAGTAAATTTTACACACAAAAATTAATATATTCGCTAAACCATGGGCCAAATATAATAAAATTGTGCTTTTAGTTTTTCACTTTGACGACAGTAATTCAAAAATGATTTAAAAAATTCAGTGAAATGTGCTTAGAAAAGAAGTATGAGTATCAAATTAAAGAAAAATTTCTTTAGAATTTAAACAGAATAATTTTTTTTTGATACATAAGGACTGGTAAGTATTGAAAATGTCATTTTAAAATTGTATCCTTAAAATTTTGCAATATTTGATTTTGAAAAAATTATATGTTAAGGACTTATATAAACTCGATAAAATCCCCGAATTTCGTCCTTCTAACTTTATCAGCTTAAAAAATTACCTATTTGTCTATGTGAAACCAAAAAAAAATAAATTTTTTTAAAGAAATTTCCTCTTGCACTTGGTACCCATATTTTTATTTTACCTTGCATTAAATTTTTTTATTAATTTTTAGAATTAATCATATCTTTGAAGTTACAAAGTCCTTTAAAATAAATCTTGATGTCAGAAAAAAATAAATAAAAATGCCACTTCAAATAAAAAAGTAGATTTCAAACCCATTTATTTATTATTTATTATATGGTAGGAGAGCTTCTCAAACAATATAGAAGCAATTTTTTTCGATTTAAGTTGTTGAAGAGAAATGAGTATCTTAATNTTATGATATTGACATCCCGGAAATCCCGGGATCGTAAAAAGTGAATAAATTAACATCCCTTGTATGCACGTAGATACATTGGTATTTTATGCTTATAGGTGTATATAGATATATGTATGTGTGTGTGTGCGTGAATATCTTTTCCATATCCCCAGCCACCTTTGCTGTTTGCGTGAGTTGGTAACTACTTTATTCTTTTGCACGCTGATGGAGAGTTTTCAATTTTAAGGCTGACTAGCAATGTCCAACGACGCGACGTTCGAAAGGTCTTTGCACTGCTGTTAGCTACATTGCACACACTCCACGCGTTTGTTGTTGCTTTGTACATACATATGTATGTAGGTATGTACATATTATATTGGTTGGTTTTATTTTT
>NW_016165533.1:0-27285 GCF_001687245.7 Rhagoletis zephyria | reverse complement strand
AATAAAATGAAATGAAATGAAATAAAATAAAATAAAATAAAATAAAATATAAAAAAAAATAAAAATAAAATAAAATAAAATAAAATAAAAAAAATTAAAGAAATTAAAAAAATATCAACAGTATCTCATTGGTGACTCGCAGCTTACCACCATTCGTAAGGTCTCACAATCAATGCTCACATTTATCCCATGATTCAGCTCTGATTGCACTGATCCGTATACCATAAAATTAATATACACTTTCTTGTTCGCTCTAAGCTCTCGAATACGCTGTCTTAACCTGGCGACCATATTATGTATGTCATATTAACAGGATTGAACGAATCCATGCGCTACGCTCTCTACATTTTGTTGACCCATTTCCATCTTACACTGCTAGATGCATGCTCATAAACCTTAAATCACTGCATACTATTTAGGAGGATTATTCTTTCTCTTACTTTCGTTTTCAATATTATACGGGGTGCGATTGACACGTCATTCTTACTCGAACGGATTCCATTTAATATCCCGCCAAGAAGCCTTAGAATCACGATATTTTTTCTTTGGACTTTGTCAGGAATAATTATGCGAATAATGCTCCTATTCGCGGAGCTTCAAACGAATTTAAATCGCTCTCAAACTCTTCTGCTATCGATTTTTCTTCAACCAATTATATATTAATTATATTTTACTTTTGCCAAATAGCCTGTATGAAATGTTTATTTTCTACATTAATAAATAAAATAAATAAAAATAATAATCGTGAAAATTGCAGATAGAGGGTATTGAATAGAAGCCCTCGATATATTAAACTTTTTATACATACATAATTGTTATTAAGAAATAAAATAAGACACAATTAAATGTACTAAAATAAAATAATGCGAAGTGAAATGACATAAGAAAAAAATTAAAAAAAAAATTAATGAAATAATAAATAAAATAATGAAAAATATAAACAGGTTTGATTAAATGAATAAAAAATGTATGAAAGGGAAGTAAAATAAAATTATGTAAATAAAACAAAGCAAAAATTAAAAAAAAAGTAAAAAAAAATTATTAAAAAATGTTAACCTTAGTACTATAATTCCAAGTTGTCTCCATGATAATTAAAAAATTCTGTCACTAAAATGTGTTACCCATAAAACAGTTATGTTTGCGATAAACATTTGCATTTAGTGAAATTGCTTGCTGCTTTCTCATATTTTGTTCATAATTGTTGCTGCCATTTTGTGGGGGGTCAGAATTTTAATGTCAGTGTGGCCCTTAAATTCTACAGTTAAAAGCACACACGCGTACATACGTATGGTATGTGTTCGAAAGTTTGTACGCATAGGAAGTTGTAGGAATTGCACAATGCACTTTGTATGTTCCACAACAGCTAATGAGCTTAATATCTACATATATAACTACCGGGCAAAGGTCTCACTTTTACCGTTTTTACGACTACTTCATTACTTTTCTCTTTAGAATTTGTACTCAAGATAGTCATATGCTAGCTGGTGGCGCCCTCGTTAAGATCTTTTGACCCGATTCGTTGTTAACAGTGAAATGATGCAACTGACGAATTGTTGAATATTACACTTTTTCAAGACGCTTTAGGAACGCCTTAATAATTTACAGACATTGAGAAATCAAATATTTTTTTTACTTACAGATATCGTCGCTACCATGTCATACTATCGATTGTGAAAATGTGTATTTTTCAGGAGAGCAAAAAAAAAAACTGTTGTAAAAAATGTTTTTCTCATTAGCAAAAAGTGTGGGATTTGACATTTTGCTAAAACCAGTATCCTCTTCTTCTAAGAAGCTAAAGCATATGAAGGAAGGAATTAAATTGTCAAAAAATAATAATAAGTTGTGGTTTTGATATTTCGAGCCCCTTAAAAAGCCCGGGCCCGAAGGGATTCACCCCTTTTGCCCCTCCCTCTCGACGGGCCTGATCATAGGGCTTCAAAGTGCACTCTGTCAAAGGACACCTTGCGATAACCAGATTTTTTTTTAGATGTGTACTCGCATGCAAAGAAAGTAAAAAAGAAAGAAAATTAAAATGAAATTAAAAAATTTAGAGGTATAATAAAAGATTATGTACATATTTATGTATGTAGGTATGCTGAACAAAAACAAAAACGTAGCATAGGTTTTATGCTTGACATTGTCAAAAACAAACGGCCACGAAAATTAGAGCAACTTATGACCCAGCTGGGAAAATTGTGCATTGTATGCGCGCATTCTGGTAGTCTACAACTCGGCACACCATCATGCATCCATACATATGTATGTATATACTTACATATATATGGATGTAAGTTTGTAAAACCGGTTGTAACTGCCGCCACTTGAGAAGCGCTAGAAAACAAAGAAGAAAATTAAGGGACAAATAACGTATAACGTTTAAGCTAAAGAGGATAATCAATATAAATAAATGCAAACGTATGTACATAAAGGGTGGTCCACATGGTGGTTTTTAATCATATGTTATTTTGACAGTGACAGCTTTTTACCGCTGAAAATTTTAACAGAAAGTCAGTATCATATCTCCTCGGATCGAAACGAATCGCCTTAAGGCCAGTATGCAGCTTTCAAGAAAGCGGTTAAGAAAAAAATTGCCATTATTTCGTGTGTGTTTCCAAGAAACTTTGACATCTGATACTGTTTCCTCACTCTTTCTTCACAAAAAACTCAGCTTTTTTCACAAAAAACTTTACAAAACCGTAGTAGAAGGCGAGCAAATTTCTTAAGAACAACGTACTACCTCGAGGAAATTTAACACAAAAAAATTTCTTAGCCATTTCTTGTACGTCATTTTATACAGAGTTTTTGCTTTTCGATAGAGCTGCATACTGGCATTTACGCTTGAACAACGTGAGAAAATAATGCAAACCAAATGGACAATGATTTTGCGGGAAAAGTCATCTTTTCTGACGAAGCGGAAAATGCTGCAGGGAACGCCATTTCGGTCAACAGTCAGCGCTACAGAGACACGGTCAGTGGATTTTATGTGGCCGGAAATTGAAAACATGGACGATCTTTGGTGTCACAAGGATGGCGCCAAGTTCTGTAATCGCGTTATCAGCCGTCTCGCCGATGTCAATTAGCCACCTTGGAGCTGCGATTTGACGCCGTTAGACTTTTTTTGGAGTGCCGTGAAGGACCGATGTTATGCGAACAATCCATTAACGATTCAGGCCCTGAAGACGGATATCGAGCAAACCTTTCGTCAGATAGAGCCCGAAACCATCACCAAGCTTTTGGAAAATTTGGTTAACAGCATGCCGAGACAGCCGCATTAATGAAATTGTGTTCCATAAATAATGAGAATGCTTGCTCTTTCGAACAAATTAATAACGCCATGCGACAGTCAGTTTTACACACCAAAAATCAATATATTCGTGAAATCATGAGCCAAACATAGTAAAACTTCGTTTTTAGTTTTTCTCTCAGACGTCAGAATTTTTAGAAATGCATAGAAAGAAATGTAATAGAAACTCCTTTTGAAATAAAGCAGATAAAATTGTTTATTCCTTTTAAAATTTTATCCTTGAATATCCTTAACATTTTTCAATAATTATTTTTGAAACAACCTCGAATTTCGTCGTTCTAACTTTGTTATTAAAAAAATGTATATATTAAAAAGGAGTGTTTATACGTATTCGTTTTTGTGAGCCACAACTTTTTTTTCAAATTCTACACAGTTTTCTCTTTCATTTAAATTACACGGTGCTACAAAAATGGGATCCATGTACTTTCAATGTCATGTAGTAGATGTTGTAAAACAGGTCCAAAAATAACTTTGGCATAAGCAGAATTTCAGAAATTTTTTGTACAATTAAGGTCAGGAATAGCTCCGTTTAAAGAGACGAAAATCTAGTTTGCTTTACGTAAAGCATTTATAAGGGTTTAATACAAGTATAGGAGGGTATAATTTTAACCCAAAGTTACCATAAATATTTTTTCGCATTCAATGGCTACCAACTTAACTTATATTTCCCAAAAGCAGTGGAAAGACATAACCTTCCGCTTTTCAACGAACATAATATTATCAGGGTCCGTTGAAATTAATTACTTCGCGTATTTCCAAATTTTTTTGTTTCTTTCCCACGGTGTAATATACTGAAAAATTTATTTCTGTTAATTTTTTAGAATTTTTAAGAAGAAATCAATATATGGACCACCCTTTACTAACATATGTCATTTGAAATTTGTAATCGCCTCGGAAACAATCAATTTCGGCTTCAAACAAATGTATGCAAATCATTTTTAGATTGAGTAATTTTTTTTTTGTATGTATGTGTACGAAAAGGATGATTTTTCTTCTCTAAAGTGGAGAAATTTTCGATTTTTTGCTTTCATAGATTTATTAGATTTTCACACTAAAATTAAGATATAGTCGTTTAAACTTTAAAGTACATAACCCCATATGTATTTCAAAATGGTTGTCTCTTTTATAAAGCAATCGCATTTCTGGCTAGTATATTTCATGACGAATGGATAATGCTTGAGCCAAGAGCTTAAAAATTACTTGTGTTAGGCGTGTTTCTCTAAGCACTTCTGGCACAGAAGCTGCTTGGAGCTAAAAGTGCTTAGACGTACTCGTATATTATAAACAAAATATTTTGCATTAGTACCTAGCTATACTGAAATTATTGTTTGCCGGGCCTTTTTTTACTCTTCTCTTCACCTACCATCACACCGTTTGACGTAAGTTCTCTAAATTTTCTTCATTTGAAGCGATGCATCGTTTGAGTCTTGAGTGGCGCTTAAGTAACTTAATACTTCTTCTATTCAAACACACACCATGTAAATACTTAAAGTCGCGCCACCAATGTCTAGCCACAATTACTCAGACCATAGTTTATAAGCGAACATCCAAACATAAGAATTGACACGTGAAATAGAGTTGTATTGCGCTTTAAACGAGAGACCGGCAAATGCGGCATGAAGCGCCACTTAAGTCACACGCAGCACTTGAATTGAATTGCCAAATGTTGCATCATATTTGAGGCATAGAATTACAAAGCAGAAAATATGTATTTATGCACTTGAGTATGTACGTATGTACATATATCACTTGCCACTTATAATATCAGCAGGAGTGGCTACTAAATCGGATGAAGGAAAGGCAGCTCAAAAACATTGAAGTATAGTGTACTTCATGTAAAATGTATGTTTGTTTTCTGAGTGACCACCTCCCAGAAAATTCATGTTGACAATTTCAGCTGACCTTTTTGAAGTTGTCAATCCGACGAAGATTGAAATTGGAGCAGTCGTTGGCGCCTTATAGTCGGCTCTCAGTTGGCAGTTGGGAGAAGGAAAATTTAAGAGCGGGGCATAAATATTTCGCAATTACATGCCTGATATTTTTACTCAAAAATGCTTGTGGCGCTATATTTCTTTCTTTCTTTTCTTTACTCCAACCGCAAATAAGTCTTTTAACAATTAAGCTCACAAATAGACAAGGAATTCAACAAATTGTCACCACCGGAAGTGTAGTGAACATTCCAAAGAGCGATAATAAAAATTAGCGATGCGATGCTCTATCAATCTGCATTCAGCATCTTGGCCGTCAGTTCACCGCGTCGGCCACTCCTACTGTCAACAAAACCAGCAGCAGCAAATTCCGCCTGTGCCTGTGGACAACCCGCTGCGCTGTCACTACTAATCCGCTCACTAGCACTCCAAATGGTACCCCGTCACTCGGCAACACAGGACTCGACTCGCCACAATTCGTTGCGCCTCGCCTCATTCCGGTTGTTTACCTATCTAAATACTTACCCATAACACAGCAGGGGGTTCTTCATTCATAAAGTTAGCTGGCGGAAGACTCGAGCCTTTTCGTTTTAGCTCTACAAGAGCGTCACATCTCGAATAGCCGCCGTGAAGAGAGGCGTCTCTACACAGCGGTCGCCGTCGCCGTCGCCGTCGCCACCAGCTTCAAGGTACTTAATCATACATAGTACATATATGTATATTTATGTCTTCATATCCACTTCGTTTATTAGATTTTCCTTCACCGAAGTATTTAAGGTGGCACAAAACAATTAACCATTTCTGCCGCCAGCCAGCCAGCCTACAGCTACCTAAAAATTACGCTCATTGTCGTCCTGTTTTACCTGTACGCCGCAGCCTTGCCCAATAACCGCATATCCGCATTCAGCAGGCAACTATTTAATTTTTAATATTTGTTTGCGTTGTGCGATGTGAGACGTTTGTTTGCCTTTTGGTCGCATCGTCCATGCGTCGTTGATCCATTTTGGGCAAGTCTGCTTGGTCGCTTTACACTCATCGGTTGTCCTTCCTATGCTATTTGTTTTGTCTTTGTAGTCAATGGCAGAAGCATCTTTTTGTATTGTATTATGGATACCCAATTCTTTTCTCTCATTTATGGTTTACCATGAAAAATTTGGGTTTTCCTTTGGGTTCAAAGAGACAGGTAAGAATTTATTTACATATTTGAATAGGTACACATACTTAATACTCAAAGGTAATAGGCATTTTATGACCTCTCATAAATACTTGACGACATAATTAGACTTGTCTATGCGCTTAAGTAGTTGTTGGCCAGGTGTCGCGCCAGTTAACTGAAGTCTCATGACTTATTGGCTGGTGGACTAGTCGACTGCGATGATTCGAATAAGTGAGGCTCCTACAGCATCTAGAGGTATTTCTGTATCACCAGGAAAAATTTAAAAAAAAAAAGTGTTTTAGGTTTTTTATGACGAAATATTATTTTTGATTCCCCATCAGTAGTAAGATCCACTAGGCATAGAAGGTAATCGGGAAAGAGACAAGCATGTGGGTTGAACAAAGAGGAATCAACGTCGCGGCGGCCATCTTTCCGGTAGGTCAATAAAGACCACGCCAGGCAAAGTGCCTCCCATGAGGATACACATAAAGAAGTTTAAACTTTCTTAGTATGTATATTATCGAATACATTCTGCACCTTCTGCTAAATTCTCTTATCCGCGGAGCTCTTACCAACTTCGGAATTTCGAAGTCATTGTCACAATACGCAAACAATTTCTTGAATCATTATGGCCTCAACATACAATTGCTAACCTCAATCCATATTTGGATTTCATAAAGCAGGTTGGCTTCGGCGAAGTGCAGTGAAAGCAACCTAAGGACCTTCGGTTAGGTTATCTTGGCTATCCCCATCCAGCACATGAAAATGACACACTTAGGCCACTATTGGCTCATTGTGATGCCATACCAGAGACTCATTATGTCCCTTCTCTTACCTTAGAAATGAAACCGATTTGTAGCCCTAATGAAGCGCCCAAAATGGTAGATACTAGTTGAGTCCAGTTCAGCTAAACCTTTAAAGGAATAGTGGAGAAACGAGCGCCGGTGAGACCTCGCCAATGTAGGACAGCTACGACATTAGTCCTCTGACTGTACCCATCCTACTAGCGTGGGTTTTCATCAGGCAAATGCCCGGTAAGAACTCCAAGGGCTGGATTTTCGGATATTCAAACTAGGCTAAATATGTCTTACTGTCCTGTAGGTGGGTTTCGCAGACTATCTTGTATTTGCCTGTTCGATAAAATTATTCTCCATCCAGAGTTTGCAGGAATACAGCGGTGTGCCCGCATCACGAGCAGTACTGATTGCTGGTCTAACCTTATTTATGGTGGCAATTGAGAAAGACCTCATTTCAACATTATACCACACAACGGCACAACCTTGCCTTTGCTGTCGCGAAAGAGGACCACAACAACTTCGCGAGCCCTGCAGTTCCACGTCAATTACGCGAGTAAACAAGGGAAAAAAGAAAAGTCGACCGTAGTAGTGCTGACCTCTCGGCGGGACCACTACACTAGGAGATTGGATTCATTTGTTGAATAGAAATCAAAAGCTATCCGATGGACATATTCAACCACGTCCATTTCATTATCTATAAGTACTTTAAGTACTCTCCGCTATTCAAATTAATTGTTCTCGATTTTCAAATTACTTCAATCAGATAGATTGCATGGAAATTATTTGTCCAAGAACTTCGATAAAAAGAATTGTACTAACTATGATCGGTCGCTACCCAAACAGGCTGTGGCACTGCTGTTGAGTGGCAAACCAGTTAGTGGCATGCTTCGTTGAACGTATAGCTGCTGGAAAGGAACAAAACTGCGATGCGATACGCATCAACTTTACAACTCGCTACTGAGTCATTACTTCAAAACAAAAAGTGAACTAAAAGCGTAAATGTGGAAAATCAAGAGCAGCTGAACCAAGAGAAGTAGGGTGGCGAAGAGAGCAAACGCAAACGAAGATGCCGCGCATGCGTTTAATGCCAACACTTCAGTAAGCAACGCTTGATAATAAGAACAACAAGAGTGCAAATGTTCGAAAGATACACCGGCAAAAAGGCTGACGACGCTTAGCAACAAACTAACATACACACAACTGTGGTAGCCACTTCATTGATCGAGTGCAAGTGAAGCGGAATGGCTAGTTATAGAAGCCACTTTGCTTGCCGCGTTGCAAGTTGCAGCAAGTTACATTGGCTCGCTGCCGCAGCCGCAGACTAATTTATGAGCAGCGCACTAACTTTTGCGGTTGCTACAGATTTTTGCATTAAGCGCGCGGCACACAAGTACCAGGATGCGATTGATGAAAAATATGGTGCAAGCAAAGCGAAGAAATCGCCGCTCAATTTTAACTGGTTGTCAGGTGGCAATAGTGGACGCCATTGCGCAGCGGGTTTCAGTGTGATGTGCTGAAAGCAGGTTTGCGCTTGCGCCTGCACCAAACTTCTACAAAGTTGAGCGCGCGCACTTGCCTTCAGTAACTAATACGCGACTTTTCAGCATGCTGCGCCTCCGTCCTCGCGCGCGCTACACTTTTTTCGACTTTGTAGCAAGGCGCGGCACTGAAGTGTATACAAGTGTCTCTCATTATGTCAAATTGAAATGTTGCGGTGAATGAATTTGTGGAATTGTGGGTTGGAGAGGAGCGGTGCGCGCGCGCTACCTCTGTCTACTTTTACGCGTTGTAACCTATTAATGGCAACGCGGCAGTCACTTGCGCTGCAATCGTTGACAAATCGCTGCAATCTGGGTTACAGATGCTGCGTTTTGTGTGCTGAAGTGTTGTTGTTGTAAGCGTTTTGTTTGTCGCTTACTAGCAATGCTGCTGCGTTTGTGGTGGCGCTTGCCTTTGACGCGCAGTTTTACTAGTCGCCTTGCTGCTTTGCAACTTCGAATAAGTCTAATGAATCATTCCGCACACCCGAAGCTATGAATAATATCATAAAAGCAACAACAATTGCTACAATAAAAATAATTTTTACAACACTATTGGCAAGTGCGTTGCAAATGCGCCACTGCTGAAGGGTGCTGCTAATTTTTATGACTCGCACCACCATAAACTTGGTGTGCTGGTGGCTCTTTGAGCAGCTCAGGTGGTAAAGCGTTGAAGCGCTTGAGCGCGCCCTAAGCTAACCGGGAGATTTACTACCTTGGCGCGGTGGGCTCTGTCAGACCACCCAAGTTGCGCGTTTAAGCAGCGCAAAATTTATGCGCGGGCTTACTTTTATAAACTTGCGGTCAGTTGTGCCGTTGTGCGTGCTACGTGGGTCAAATGCTTACCATCACACATACTTATAAACAAACTTTAAATATGCATACGTAATAAAAATAAAATAAAGGATATCAGCACCAATAAAGCAGCCATACTTAAATTGCAATAAAATCAACTATTTATGCCGCAGTTAGCCGCACGATCAGCCAAGAGTGCCAAAAGTGGTGTGCGGGGAAGTGCACAGAGCGAGTTACAAGTGTGCCAAAGGCGCTTTATATTCGTATGCATATATACATACATACATACGCTTAATCCAGAAAGAGCGTCCACGCCGCCGCCTTGTTGCCTTGTAGCTCCTCGATCACCTTTATCAGCCGCGGCGCGCTCAAAAGCAGCAAACGAGCGCAGCAAACATGCCGCAGCGGTATTTTCTTCTTGAAATTCAAATTTTATGCCACTCATTAAATATAAATTTGTCGTTGGGTCGTTTTTGTGGCGTGCAACAACAGCAGCAGCGGCAACGAGCGCGGCAACATAGCCAAAAAAACAAAAAGGTTGGAGCCTCGTAGCATCTTGTTCACGCGCGACACACACACACACAGGCGCTTACGTGATGGCTTTGTCCGCGCGCTTGCTGGTGGACAGCAGCGCCAGTTGCTCATTGAGTTTTCGGTCGTTGTAAAAATAAACGGAATCGGAATGGAGCAACAAAAGGAAAGCATAAAAAAGTCGGAGAAATACGACACCCAAATAAAATAATATAAATTAATTAACTAAACGAACCGCAACAAACGCAATGCCTTCGAATGCAATGCAACGGCGGCATGGACTCCAACCCATTCATTCCGCAAAGATATCGATGATGATGAGGTGCTGCCTATGCTAGTAGGCGCTGAAGATTCAAAGATGTGTTGCGCGCTCGGGCGGGGACGATCGCGCTGCACCACCGCCATCAGCAGAACTACCTTAGCGGCGTGGGTCGTATAAATCGCTATGCAAATTTGCATAAAATCAAAAGCGGCGCGCGTAAACAAAACAGAAAACAGAAATCAATAAGAGTGTAGCTTAAAAAAGTAGAGCGGCTAAAGTTGGGTAAAACAATTTGCGTGCGTGCGTGCGTGCCGACTGACTGACTGACTGACTGTGCGTGCACGTAATCGCTCGCGAGAAACGGGTGGACTTTCAGTGGATGACACTAATAAAATTGGTCAATAAAAAAGGTGGAGTAAAGAATGAAAAAGGATCTGTGCGCGCGTATGAATGTGACTGTTGTTTGACACACAAATAAGCAGGCGTCAGTAGTTAACAGCTAAATTTTTTTGGCGCGCCAAAAAGGTGTCGCTGTTGCGGTTATTATTAGTGGCGCGGCACTGCGCGGCAATTATTGATTTTTTATTTATTGGGCTGGTCGGCGCTGAAGGCGTAACAAGCGAGCATATGTTAAATTTTTAGCGATGCGCGCGCTTGCTGTCAGCGCACCACAAAGTGTCAGTACTTAATTTACAAGGCTTAAATATATTTTGCTTTTATTCGATTTCCGCTCACATTAGGTCAATCGCTCGAGCGCTATTGTAAAATATGAAAAAGAGTCTAATTATTGACTTTCGAATTTACTGTTATTCCTAAGGAATTATTTGCATACTTATGTAAATAAACTTACTAGTGCTCACATATTTTAGCTTACAATCCAGAGAAAAACTTCAAGAACTTTGCATCCAGTGTCGCATTTCGCACTTTGCTCTGAAATACTTCCAAGTGAACTGCACAGCGACATGCAGTCAATTGCGCGTGCGCTTAAGTTCTTACAGCTATACTGGGCTCAGCGAACTCACAAGTTTGCTGTTTGCCGAAACTAGAACGCGCCAGCTGTACAATATTTACATTTCACTGCGAATGCTGAAGCTCGGCTGGGGCATAAGCTCATTAGGAAGTTGAAGCAGTTTCGAACTGTCGGAGGACTAACTTACATATGTAAAAGGGGACCTTATGATATGACGGGCCCTAATGAATTGCAAAATTTATCTCACAATGGAACTCAGGAACATCCATCGATTTGGTTTCATATGAGATATTTTTGGTGTAAGTTCTTTGTTAATCAATTCCGTGTCGCTTAACAAGCTTCACCGCCCACTATCGCAATTAGAGCTAGCGACCCAACACTTAAACTTCTTAGTTCGCCCAATCACAAAAGCGCCTCATAGACGGCAATGCTGGTAGACCCAGATTACATTGCCCAACCGTCTCAGTCACTATCCGTTTTACACTAGTCTAGAGGCGGTTTCAAATTGACTAGTACGCAATTAATTGCCTCATTTTTTTACTGCAGGGTAGCAAAGCTAGTCGTTCGCTTGCATAGAGTAGATATTGTTTATTTGTGTTTATGTAACACATTCTTATGTAGTATAGCCAATATTCCCTTTTTACATTTTCCGTCTTCACAATGCTTAATCATGTCGCTGCATTGCCTCGATTGCCTTTGCGGCATTTTTTGCAACATTCTCTTACAACACATTCTAGCAATGCTTGGCCACATATTGGAAAAATATTTGAACTTGCAACATGTTAGTTGGTGACCTGGAGAAAAATGCACTGTGCGAAATCTTGGCGCCATCAAACTCTTTAATTATTATTTTTTTTAATGAAAATTTGCGTTGGAGATTGGGAAAATCAGAGAGATACCATAAATTAACTCGAGTTGAGATCTTGAAAGATTTTTTACTTTTAAAACGGCTACCTGTTAGAGTAGTAGATGCAGCCGGATTGAAAGAGTGATGGTGAAAACGCAGTGTAATTCATTTCGTTATCGATATGCAAACTGTCACCAATTTATCTTTATTTTATCCTCATTCGGATACGCGTTCCTACTTTCTAAATATTATTTTGAGCAACACTTTTTTTAATGTTAGCAGAGAGTTATGTGTTGTGCCTGTAAAGTAGTGATCTCTAAGATACGAGGTTTTGCCAAAGTACCGTCAATTAGGTGGTTTCTCATAAACAATTTTTCACAGTGTACTATGCTACGAATGTCGATCGTATGTAGCTAAAGGTGCGAGTCAAAGAAATGCGACTTCAAATAGCCGTGTCCTCCCAAATTCCAGACACTGTGACGAGGTAAAACTACAACAAAACAAAACAAAAAAAATGTACTTATTTGCTGGCTTATGACTACTCGACAATGCAAGTATGTTGCGATTTTGCCAACAACAACAACAACAGCAACTAACATACATATTTACTCATTTGTATTGTAAGTGAAAGAACAACAAAACAACAACAGCAACTATTAGTGATTTCATAAGAATCAATTGGAGAAAAAAAAGGTGGATATGTATGAACAGCAACGCTGAACTGCAAAACAAACAACGACGAGAATTTTTCGCCCATTATTTGTGACAAATAAACTATGAAAGCACAAAGTCAATATGTGGACCGAACGCGGCGCGCTCAAATATTTACGCAGTAAAAGGCAAAGTTGTAATGTCACACACACACACACACACACACACACATACACGCGCGCGGAGACGAACAAACAGTCAAATGCGTTGAGCGCCCCTGCCTGCCAACGATGGGCTTAGGAGCGCAATAAAAGCTCGACTTACTAGAGAAACAACAATAGCTATAGCAATGTACGCAAGTCAGAAGGGAGCGACGCAGGCGCTGAACTAAGCTATACACACAATAATAAAAGTAGTGAAATAAAACTACAAGGTAGCAACAATGCGAACGTTGCGACTTTACGACTCGCAATCCGACGGGCTTTGGCTTTGGTTTTAGCTTTAGCTTTTGCTTTGACTGGGAGACGTTAATAGTTTTGACAGGTGCATAAATTGCAAATAAAAGCGAACGAAACTTATTTTCGATACGCGCATTTATCTTACAAAATTGTCAGCTGTCATTTGCCAAAAAGTTTATTTACAATGAGGCACACGTATTCGTAGTTATTCAGTGAATTTCAGCGCTTTTGACAGCGCGCACCTTCGTTTCAATTCAAGGCAAGTGATTTTAATTTAGAGAAAGAAAAATTGCTATGATAGTTATGCAAAATACTCGATTCATACATATATTTGGGAATTAAAAATGAATTTATCGATTTTTTATTATTCTTCACACAGATAAAGATTATTTTGAAATGCTGCTTTTTTTTGAAGATATAATGGGGCGTAAGCTCAGACTCAATTTTTGCTCTGATGGAACGAGTTCAAGCACAAGAATTTGTACTGAAAATTTAGTCGGAGCTTAAGCTCACTTTTTATGCATGAGACCCAATGTCTTTTGAAGAACACTTACTTAGAATTCTAAAGAAAAATAATTACTTTACGATCTTTTTTTAATAAACAAAGCTCGTTCAAATTTTCTCCAGTAGTTCCCCAGAAAAAAACCGTACTGTCCCTTGACCCAAAAGCGATAATTGTACACAGCATAAGCGATTTTCCTCTGACCATAGCCCAGCTCACCTCTAAAGTATCCCACGAGAGCATGATTTCCCGCGAGGATCCGCCTGACAGCCCAACAACTTTTTCGCAAAATTTCCTGCACGATTCGCGTTAAGCCATTGCTATTCCGATATAGATTATGAATATTGATTTCAATTCTAAAGAGGCTCAGATCGCAGAGCCCTCATAAGAATTCTGCTTGACAAAGCTTTTTTAAGCTTTCTATACATTTTGTATAGAAGCGTGCAGAGTAAAAGCTCTCTCTGTCCGTCGCTGCTTTAGAGAGCCCCTTCGTCCACCAGTTTGGGTTTACTTTGCACGAGCTCCTTCTCAGCTATAATAATATATCGAGCTTTCGGTGTGCCCAAAGATCTGCTGGAGGCCTCTGTGAGTAGGCACTGTAGTTTTATGCACAAGTTTTATAAATCTGAACTACATCATTCCCCTCTTATGCATGGTGGATAAGAAGGTTTGCGAAGAACACACTAAAATGATGGCGATTTACCTGACGGTTCTTTACTTTCTAGGACTTTCTTTATACAGGCCATTATGGCGTCCTTGTTTACCGAGGCTAAAAGATTCTGTTGTTGTTGTTGTAACAGCATACAAATCGCCAAAGTGTGTTTAGGCAATGATGCTTCTCTTCCGCGACGGTGTTTGAAAAACTGTCCCATACTGATGACGGATCCCTCCGTTGAGGGAGCGGCTTCAATGCTTTATTTCTCCGACTTGACGGACTCTGCCATCATATTCATGGAGGTTTACGGAGGTTGACTGACCTTGAGGACTACCTTTTCAAAGTCATATGTTATAACTTTCTGTGATTCATTGAGGGGGTCGAGAGGGTCCACATTTAGCAGCCTCAGTTCTTGCGTAAACGTATCTTCGGATCTCTCGAACCTGGCAATCTTCCCGTTGTGCGTAATTAGGCGCCGATCGCCATACTGGAGGAATTCGTAAGCCACATTAATTGGTTTTGTAGCGTCTTTTTAATTTCAGCCCCTTTAAGGGGAAAAATAATTTTTATTATAACCCTAATTTTGGAGCGTATTGGTGGTGCTAATTTATGTTCACTAATCGCCCTATTCAGCTAAGCAATTCGGCATATACAAATGTTCCGTCACAGTCGAAAAAAAAATTAAATTAAATAACTCTTATTTTTTTAAGTAATCACCAAAATGCACGCCTTCTCCTACCTGCCATTTATAACCAAACTCATCAACGTCAACAAGTCTCCAAAATCATCCAATTCATTGCCGCTGACACTTTTAGTCAGCACTCCCACAAATTAGCTTCAATTTCCGACTCATGCACTCATACATCAAAGTCGGCGGTGCAGTGAAAAATGTGTATAAAAAAATTTTTTGAAAAAAAAAACGACAACAAAATGCGACGCTTCATCATCAAATTAAGGTACAACACTCAAATATTCAAATGCTGGACATCATACACAGTATGAATGAGTGTATGTACATGCATACATACATACATACTTATGCTTACACAAACATACACACGTACACGTATACATAAGTGTAAGCGGCAAATCCTTTCATTTCAATGCGCCTTGTTTTGCATCTTCTAGCCATCCTTTCTTTGCCTTCTGACCCTCTCGACGACGAATGCTTTATTTGTATTGACGTTTGCTTGCTTTGACGCTGTCTTTTTTTTTTTTACTTTTTTCCAACATTGCTGTTTGTGGTTGCATACAACATAAATTGTTGCATCCGCCAACAAGAGGCATAACAACAAAAATCATCTTCAAAAACATCGCCAGTACCAGCAGCAGAGCAGCAACTGGAAGGCACACTGAACAAAATTGACTGCAGTTTGTTTGGTCAGCGGCTTTGATGCTGTAGAGAGGTGTGGGCTTGCGACAGGACGTGTCATATATGTATGTATGTATGTAAGCATGTAGTCATGTGAACATAGATAAATGTGTGTGTGTGTGCACCTAAAAAGTCACTCGTCCGCGTCACAGGACGGACAAGTACATACTTGCTTGGCTGCAGTGCTGCTTTGCGGCTGCGACACTTTGCTCTTTTCATTTTTTTTTTCTTTTTTCCTCTTTTTTCCCCTCTGTCTGGTCACCGCCACCTTTGCAAAGGCTTTGGCGGCTACTTGCCACAGTTCTTTACATATTCAAATGTTATTTGGATAATCACTTGAAAAAGGTAGGCAGTGTTTGTGTTGTTGCCTGTTAGCATTTAGCCGTTTGGATGAGTTGCTGCACAAGCATTTTTTTCCTCTTACCGTAATTACCCAGATGACAACACGAGCAGCGATTCGTCGCTTGTCGATCGCCGTCGCTCTTATGTCATCGATTTGTGGGGCAAGTCACTCATTCATTCAGAGTTGTATTTAATTAGTCACATTTCAACGTACATATCTGCTCTTGCCGATTTATAGCGTAAAATTAACGATTGTAAAGACAAAGAAAGAATGCAATTTTTATTGATTTTCGTCCGTTTTCCGCTTTTGCTTCTAGGAAATTGTAAATATTTATTTGCCCAAGTTCTTTCTCGCTTGCTGGCAAGCGCTTAAAAACCTTAGTTCCCATCCACCACATTTTTCACATGTCAACACAGTAATTGCCTTAATTTCTCCAATACAGCAGTCAGCAATCCTTTGGTATTGTGAATCATTTAGTCAGTCAATAAAAATCACCCACAATCACTACCACATAGTCGTAAATTAATTGACATCCATTGAGTGGCGGGCCATGCGATGAGCAATTCGAAGATGCTGAGAAAGCCTGAGAGAGCGAACGATTGCGGTGGGAGCTGTTGTGAATGTAATGAAGAAGGATGTGTTGAAGAAAGGTGAAATATTAAGTTTACAATAAACTAATTTAAAATCGCTGAGTAATGCAATAAAATAGTAAAAAAAAAATAATAAAAATTTGCTTAGGTAAATAAAATGAAGTTAAGTTGAATAGAACCAAATAAAATAATAATAAAATTATTGCTAATAATATTCAATAAAAAATAATTCAAAATAATTGTAATTTTATGACTTTTGATACATATTATTTTGGTTTCTTGATCATATTCCATATTTGATTTTGATTTTAGATCATAAAAATTAAACCGTCATAAAAACTCGGTCCCTATTATAACGGTTAAAAATTATTTAAACAAATAAGAATCCCAAACAAACGATTGTTTTTTATCGAACAAATTAAAATCATAAAATAACAATAATAAATAAAAATTTGTGTACGCTATTTTCGGTTGTTGGACAAAATTAAAAATGAAAAAATTAAAATAAAAAATAAAATATTTAGGTTAAAGTAAAATAAAAAAATTTATTTTTTTGGTTGTTTTTCCCGATAGGGTTGGTGCATGATGTGTTTTGGAATGAAATTCCGAAATTAAGCATAGTAACATAAAAATTAAATAAATTTTATTAAGTGCAATATAAAAGAAATAAAACTGAGCAAAATAAAAATAAATAAGCTTTAATAAAAGTACATGAAATAGAAATTAAAAAATTCAAATAAATAAAAAAAAAATTAAAAAAACTAAAAAAAATAAAGTTAAAAAACCAAAAAAAGGTAAAATTAATTTTATCAAAGTTTAAAATGAAATAAATTAAAATAGAAACGCCGTTACTTTTGTCGATTTTTTAGTTATTTATTTAAATAATATGAGGCGAGTTTTCATATAACAATAAAGAAATGTTTCTTCCCTCTGTAGTTTTACCATACATAGATACATATTTAATGAAAACTTCATTCACTTTCATTTAGCATACATTTATATACAACATACATTAAACCAACCCAAAAGAAAAAAATCCTGTAATGCGACCGAAACCGGACTAAAGTTTTAGTATTTGATCCTCCAGAAAATTATTTTTTCTCTTTTATAGCCAATATAATTTTAAATATTATGCAGGCTCAGACTCTTTAAATTCCTAAGTTATCCGTTTTATCCATTTTATTTAGCTTGGCCTGTTTGGCCCAAATCTAGTAATAAAAGAAAATGAAATTTAAAGAATCTGAGCCTGCATAACACTTACATAAATGGCGTAAAATCAATATTTTCTTAAAGTTTGGAGCGTATTGACTGATCCTCAAAACAGAAGAAATCATTATCTTACGTGTGAACTTTGAGCCAGGTTCTGGTTGGCATTTCAGGATTTTTTATTTATTTATTATTATTATTTTTTACTTGGTTTAATGTATGTACATATATACATGTGTGATTTTGAAATAAATATACACAAATTTCAATACAAATAGTATATCACCAACCTGAACTGGATATCTATAAAAATCAATTTAATATATTTTACTAAAACGTAATTCACCACCACGCCTGCCTTAGCAACTAAACTTCTTCCACTTCGACGCCCCATTCATGATCAGAGACATTCGAATTCTCCATACCTGTATACCTATACCCACCAACCCAACTTACCTACCAACCATCCGACTTCATGCCAAAAATGTGTCGCCTCTGTGCTTATCTACAAAATTGATGAGCCTGTCAATATGGGCATTTCACAGGCACGTGTTCTTCATGCATTGCGTTGGCGCTGAATGCCAGTGTGAGGACGTCATCCGAAAGCGAATCGAACCCAACCGAACCGAACGGAAGATTGAATTTGAACAGCGGATAGCTGTTGGTGTTGGCGGTGACGGTGACGGTGGCGGTGGCAGCTATGACGCCAATCGCACGTCCACCGACGCCACTAAATTATTCAATGGCATACCTGCCGTACACCCATATCTTGAATTGGTACTGTGTGTCTTATGCCTTCCTTCCTTTTTAGCATCTTGCCGCCAGGTAAGGCACAATGATTTGGTTTGGTTTTTTTATGTTTGCCACTAATGAAAACAAAAATTAATGAATTAACGTAAATCGGTAAGCAGGTAGGTAGGTTGGTAGTTAGCCAGTAGAGTACCAGTTGATTTTTATTCCAGGAATATCGTTGATTTTTCGTGGAATCTACACCTCGTTCCTTACACTTCTTGCATCGGGTATTTCCCCAAAAGATGCACAAGCACATATGTTCAGGCATTCACATGCGTGCGCGTTTGTTCCACTTTTCTGTGTGTTTTGTGAAATTAATTACCGGCTAGATTTAAAGGACTTTTTAGTTAGTAGAATACGGCTGAGTTGATGAAAAAAGTTCAATTTACAAGATGATTGTTTAAAAATCATCACTATTATCAGGTTCAGTTGATATGTGTTATCTCCGGTCAGGAAAGGGAAAGATTTTGGGGCGAAATTTAAATGTTGATTACCTTTTATAATTACTCCTATTGAGGGTTGAACGCACTTGAACCAACCAAAAATCGGTTATTATACCAATAGAATTCTAAACGGCCGTTACTCAGTAAGCCAATTCTAAAGCGCCATGTACTTTAAATGAAGTTTCGTAGGCGATTGATGTCACAGGAAATTCCTTAATAAGTGGCCCCTCAGCTTCCTGAAATCTGAATAGGTTAGGAGAAAATTATGAGAAGGTTCAACCCTATTATTTTCTTTAATAATTTCATGGGAGTGGTTTTGCCGGACCTCAATCAAAAGCAAAAGTTATACCTTTGAAAATATCAGCCCGTGCGGGTCAGTTGGTTGGTTAGAATGTTTCACTACCCCGATGACAAGCAATTCACAAATGTCCAGCCATCTCCTGCTAGCCAGTTTCCTTGCAGCTGTCGCAGAACCTGCAGATATACCCACAGCACAGTGTTCTGTTATACAATTCTCAATGCATATTATTAGCTTAGTCAACCTCTCCTTAGCTCTCGAAAATCCCCGCAAATATCCCGCATTCAAACATTGATCTCCCTATAAAGACAGCCATGCTTTCCAAGCGCTGGGTTCCTCTTGAAATTTCGTTCGAATCCCATAGTTCATCCATGCCATTGGTATGATATAGTCGAAAGACAGCGCTTTTATTTTTTATGGATCTAAAAATTTCGCTGGCAGTGCTACCGAATGGTCTGCCTTTTCAATACCCCACAGCCCACATCTGAATGCGCCGATAGCCACCTAATAATCCGACCCGTACATTCAGACCTTTCGTTTGGCGGGATCTCATTGCGCTAACCTCAGGTGACTTCTGAATAACGACATAACATAATTTCCCTTATAACTGAAGAAAATTTACCAGATATGTGTATGGCTACAACGTCCGCTTAAGCGATCATCTTGATTCCCTAGGAATCCCGATTAACTAGTAGGTTATTTAAGACCACAGTCATAGTGGCGATGAAAGTATTCTCCCTGCGGGTTGCCACTGCTCCTTACAAAGAAACAATTTACGACCGGATGCAGCAATCTACTTCTGCAAGCTTCTCAAGTGAGGTTCTCCACCGTCATTATTAAAGCTTTTTCAATGTCTATAAAGGAAGTCATAGTAAACTGCTTGTATGTACCTGAAGGCGAGCTCTCGATCGTGCAATCGTTAGATAAGCATGTTGCGACCACGAGAATTGCAGAATTGAGAATTTGTCGACCTTGCATCCTGGGAATTGTATACTCAAGATGATTTACAATGAATCTCCGACCGATTCGGTTCATGAATCTGGGCTAGTAAGTACTTCCAGTTCCAAATGTCAAAGTTGTCGCTCAGGATCCGATAGGAAGGCATAAGGCTCCACTTTCTCAGCGTATTCCACATTTAGTCACACGTATTCTCATTCTCACCTAGTCATTTGGTCAGTCGTGCGATTTCCTAAAGCCGACACAACCAGAAGGGTGGTCAAACATTATCCAACTACTTTTGAGTCCACCGTAATTGAACCCAAAGCTCTGATTGGCTGCCTGGCTACCAGTATAAATATTGACATTCTTTATTGTAGTCATACACTTAAGAAACATCGATACCAATGCCCGAAATGCACTTGTACTAGTTTGAGCCTCATCGCTTAAGGATATGTACTTAAAAAACCAGCCATTCGAGTGAGACCAGATAAGCCGCGATCGGCTGCCCAAAAATTATGGGATTGATTTATGAAAGCTGCGTTCGGTGCAATTATTTCAACCGCGTAATTACAACCAATCTATCATACTCGTCTATGGCTAGTGCGGGAAACCACTCTTTTTTTTACAGCAAAACCAGTTCATGATGCCATGAAATACGCGATTACTTCCTCATAGCATCGGCCTCATAAAAAAGATTCGCTTCGCATAACAATTAGCAAAGAGGGACACAAATATTATTGGTCTCATATTTACGACCATACTAAGTTGAATTTGTGTCTCATCTCTATGTATGTATACCTTTCTTTGTGTTTGGTCACGCTTGCCCCCCGAGCAATTACACCGGCTGTGACTTTATGGAAATAAATACATACACTGCGCTTTTTTATGATCATGTGAAATTCCGTAGTCTACTGCGATTTGACTTTACCCAAAGAGAGGCAGCAAACAAAAATCAATGTTTTCATTGAATTGAATTAAAAGAAAAAAATCGTTTTTATGGTTTTATGTCGCTTGTTGATTTTGGCTGACTTTGTTGCTGTTTTCCCAAAAAAAAAAATTTACGATATGTTTTTAATCCGCTTTACAACAAAATCAACGATCCGTTTGCAGGTCTTGCTCATTTCTTATACATCATACTTTGTTGTAATCTTTTCGCTTTGTTTTAATGTTATGTGAGTCATAACTCTTTTACGGTAATCTTACCACAGCTAAGCAACAATGTTAGAAAACTACCTATTGACAGCGACTTAATAGATTTGTTGTCGCTTTCAACAAGCGGGCTATTGGCTTATTTACCCATTAAACTGGTGGCCATGAAAAACGTACATCTCTACGTGCGTGCGTGCCAGCTGCAAACAAATAAGTATCTACAACCAAAAGTCCATAGAGAGCGAAGAAGACCGACCGGCTTTGGCGGCATAGCAGTTTTCGCAAAGAAGATCGCACATTTGCGGCTTTTATGTATCACACATCCCCTCTCACGCGCTTGCGCCAACGATCGGCGGCGATCATCGATCGTCGTCGAACCGTTGGGCTGTGCAGACTCATCTTGCTTTGTAGTTCTTTGCTTGTTGCACAGTAGTTGCAACGGATTTGCGTTTGCCTGCAGCTTCCATGATTTGCTGTTGCACTACTGCAATGCCAGCGCTATGTTTGTTGTCGAAAGGCTATCTGTATCTTATCAGTGGCCGCCGCATTTGCGCGATGTGCAAGGGATTTGTGTTGTGTTGCTGCGGATTTGTTGTTCGGCGCGAGTGTGTCGAAAAGCGAGGGGCTGATGTTTGCGAACAACCCAAAGGTAGTGGCTTCAATTCGATTTCGTTTGTGTTGTTTGAGCAAATGAAACAAAAAAGGGGAAAATATATATATAAAAAAAAAAACATGCGCCGCGTTTGACGATCGACGCGAGTCAAGGAGGGTTGGCTGACGAAACTATGCCTGTAAGATTTCCGCGCTGAGGTAAATTTTTTCTTTTTATTTCATTTATTTCTTGCACATTTTTTCTGCCTTTATGTTCGATTTCCTTTATGAAACTAGCGTTTGCCTTGTTTAGTTCTTGCCTGCTGGCTTTGAAAGATTTCCGCCTTGATAAGCAAATTCACGATCGCTCGATCGCCTGAAATCGTACAACGCAAGCGCAGCGCAGCCTTGCCAATAAACATTTCTGAAATAAAAGTAAAAAATAGGTTAATTTACAGCATAATAATAATAAAAATAAAATGATTCAAAAGTTGTACGCGTAAAAACGAAAGCCGAAACGGTTAAGCGTAAGACAAAGGCAACTATAAGGCTTCGCTGCAATGAAACTTCGACCAAAATGGTAGTAGGTGTCGAACGAAACATTCCAAACAAATTTAAAAAAAAAAAACACATAAGAAATACGTCGATAAATTCTTTAACAAAAGTTCCTCACATCGCCTTCTTAGGTACTCGTCGTCCACGTGAATAGGACCATAGATCTTGCGTAGAATAGTTATCAAGTCCCAAAGCCTTTTCATTCTGGTTCATCAGTGTCCATGCTTCTGCTCCATATATAGGGACAAGAATGATTTTCATCTGTATACACAGCAACGTCGTACTTTTGGTATTCAGATTGGCTGCTTCTAAACCTCGTTTGGTCCCGAACAGCGCAAAGGAGTTCTTCCCATTTTTAGCGCACACGTTTTAGTTTAGCAGGAATCTCAAATTTAGACATTTCTCTCGTGCTGTTAAAAGCGATTTGCAATTTTGAAATTCCAATCTTCGGGCATTTATTCATAGGACCACATTGCGCTTTTTGTCGCCGGCTTAGAACAGCTTAGCTGATATACCGTTGGCCCTAGATGCTTTTTTGCCCTGAAGTCGCATTATTGCTGTTCTCACCTTGTCTCAGTCGAGAGGAGGGACATCACTACACCATAATCGAGGATCTTTTTGATCAAACGATCTAATTGTTTCGCCATTTAAAAGCGCTGAATAATGTTTTCTTCATATCCCAAATGTACTCTTGACGTATGTTACGAGATTTTCATTTTTGCAGGAACCAGCCTCGCTCTTAGAACCGTTGGATTACTCCCTTATTTTCTGGTAAAATTTTCAGCCGTTATTCCTGCTCGCCAACATCTTGAGCTCCTCGCACTAGCATCTTTCTGGTCCCCTTTTCTTTCTCTTGATTGGATATCTGTTCCTCCTTTTCTTCTCAGATTGCAGGGAGTCTAGCGCGAGGACAACTTCTCTCTTCCTGAGGAAGTCCATCCCCAGATTCATGCGTTCAGCGAGATTTGGGAGTACCGAATCAAGTGCGGTCGTCGCTCTCCCGTTGTACGTTATCTTCACGGGATATATATGCAAGCTAGAGACGCACGTTTGGTCAACTGATTGCACATTTCGGTGGCTATGCCGAGGCCGGATCTTCCTATATTCCGAGTGTTGGCGTATGATTTCGTCGACATACGTAACTGTGGCACCGGTGTCCACTAGTGCTCCCAAGCTCATTCCCTCGATCACTACGTCAGTATAGTATAAGCAGAAGCGGTGGGGAGCGCTGTTGTTTCAGAGTTGCGCGTTTTGGCGAGCGGTTTAGCATCGGATGGGTTGCCGGTGTCGCACAAGCCATCTCTGGAGAGAATGTTGTCCTGGCCGCATCTTCAGCAGGATTTCTTTCTACTATACATTTCGTCCAGGGGGAGTAGGCTGTGTGTTTTTTGTCTGTTTTTCCTGGTCTCTTCGCTTTTCAGGAGATCAAATTCATAGGTGAGCTCCACCAACTCTTCAATTGTCCAGAAAGAGGCGGCACTCCATGCGCAGGACATCGTAGTTGCGCTCCAGTTGGTCCTCCTTGCACATAGTCGGGTGTTGGCGTATCAGAGTTTGCAGTGCCAAGACGGAATCTTTCGCTTTCTCTCTGCTCTGTTGTCTACGTTGTCGGATGGAATCCTTATCTTTCTCATATGCCCCCTTGGCAGGAAAAAACGCTCCACTTCGACGCGAAATGCAGCTCATGAGTAGATATGCGGTTTTCGCATGAGGTACCATTGAAGTGCCTTCCCCAGTAGTGCATATGGTAGGGTTGGGAGAATGTTGTTCGGTGGTATGCGATAGCATTCGGCTAGTGTGCCGCCTTCTGACAAGTTAACGTCCCAGCGACGAACAATATTCATTAGTTCGGCGTCGCTCCTCTCGTTGCGTCTTGGTGTTACATACCCCGTCCCTTCTGGTTGTGGACTTGAGTTGTGCGACCCGTTTCCGAAGGTTCTCAACTGGATATTCGTTGTTTGATTAGAGGTCACCCAAGTGGCTGTATGGAGGTTTCGGAGCTGGTGTCTGGTACCACCACCATGTTCCGTACCGCGACGAAGGCGATCCACTGTTGTCGGAGGTACTCTCGGGAATACTGAGTTCCGCTCACGTTGACCCAAATACGCCATGGGCAGAGCTCATACAAATATCTAAGTTACTTCTAGGAACTCACAGAATTGCTTTTTGGTCTCATCGCCTTCTCCTTCGTCGGTGAATGCGCGCAAATTAGGCGAATGCTGTTACAATTTTCTATACTATTTTCTTACAAATACCGTTGCCGTTATTATTACCATTACTATTTTTATTACTAATCGCATTCGCAATCCTTTCGAATGGTGGTGTAGAAAGAGTGCAGAAATGAATCATAGTAGACCATATGCAAATAAAAGTTGGGTAAGCGTAAGCTTTTTTTTAACTATTTAAATCCCTTATCTAAGTTTCCCGGCGGTATAGCCGATATTTTTATCCATGTAACCGTACTTATTTGAAAGACATGTCTTTCCAACTAACGAGGACCAATAGATTTCGTTAGCGCAATGATAAATTGGATTTCGTGCAAAAGGCAAGTCAAATTTATCATTTCATGTCAAACAACTACAAAACAACGACAAATGCACATACATGCATGTAGAAAAAAGTTGCAACAAGCCGGCAAACCCAAAAAAAAAAACAACAACAGCCGACAGTTGCTCCAAGTACTTACAAAACGCTTAAGAAAATGGAGAAAACCAACTTGGAGGCAGTGGATGGCAGCAAAGGTGGGCGCGAATGGCTGGCTGTTATTGAGCGTGCGTGCGTGTGTCAGTTAGCGAACAAGACGTATATGTATGTATGTGTATTCAAGAAAAACACGACAAAACGCGTGTAATTAGATAAAATAAAATGTAAACTTTTCGAGATAGCCACGCATTGACGCGTCACGAGCAAATGCAGTCAGTGGCCAGCCCAAGCCCAAGCCCAGTCCCATCAGTGGCGTGAAGTAGCTTTGGACAAAGCGGATGGATAGCGAACAAGAACACGCCTTCGCAGAAGCGCGGCAGAGACAAATGTATGTATGTTTGTACTCTTGGTACGTTTTTGCATTTGTGCATTTTGACATATGTACATATCTAATGTCATACGTACATTTGCACAACAAGTATGGGGGACTTGCGCATAATTTCATACTTTTTTACAAATTTGTTTATTGTATTGTAAACTTGCATAATTTAAAAATTTCCAAATTTAAGTTGTCTTCATGGGCAATAAATAAGGTTCGCCCTTATGTATGCGTACGCCATTTCAATTTCTGCGTAGGTTTATATCACAAATAGTGAATATGTCGAAACAACAAAAGCTAAAGGTGGCAAAAGCCGGCTACCAGACCAAAAATAATTGCAAAGTCCATCGAGTGTTTGCTCCCAGCCGGCCGAATGAGGAGTGAATGCCTTCAATGCACAAATCTCCAGCAGCATTCTTGTATGCCAAGTCCTACTGAATAAGCAACCTTATAGGTCGACTCTCGTCTTCCTCCATCTTCTGTGATTGCTGTCTGAAATCTTCTTTCCCAGTTCAATATAGATGGCTTATATTCCATGCTACCTCCGCTCTTTTTCACAATTAAGATATGCCCGATGGTCCTCCAGTTAAATTCCCCTGTTGCCTTTACGCAGTTCACACATTAGGCAGCAAGGTTCTTCGCAAGAAAGTCAATAGCCGGTCCAGCGAGGATTTTGAGCAGCTAAAAGGGGTAGTTCCCAGGGCTCCTTTGGTGTCGCGAGATACTGACCTTTCCATTTGATTGACCCTTTTTGTTTCCATAAAGTTGGATCAGTTTAACTTTTACTACATAGTGCCAATGTTTCAAGGCAGACGAAAGACCAGCAGTTCGTCCAGCATGATTTAATATGTATGCGCATAGAGCATTAGTGGCCTTCGTCATCTTACTTCAACATATATCACTTTTAGCATTGAATTATGTTGCTACATACTTTGTGTGGTATTTTAAAGTGAGTTCGATGGAACCTTACCTCGGAGGTCTCACAAACCGGTCTTTGACTCTGCCCCTTCTTATGGAAATAGTCATGTCAGTTTTGCCTACGATCACCCTAGCGCTGCTTAAGATATCCACTAGTCTATGATTTTTAAGGTATTTTTACCAGAATACTAATGGTTTATCTGTTTATGAGTAATTACTACATACCGCACTAGTTTCGGTGCTTTACCTTCGATCGATAAGATCATTCGTGACATTGTTGATTGCTTCGAAAATATCCACAAATACTTCAAAATCACATTATTTGTTGTCCAAAGCTTTCACCAAGTATTTAGAGTACGTATCTTCCTGATGAGATTGTCGACAATTTCTTGAACGTTTTTACAAGGAATGAAGTCAAACTGATGGGTCTGCAATCTAGTGTGTTTTCTTTAAAAACCTAACTCTCGCTTCTCTCTTCTGGATTACGAGTTATCGAGCTTCCACTATTTATAGAAACTTCGACTTAAGGTGTAGTTAGAGTAGTTTCAACGTAGCGTAACTTCAAAACAAGCTCAACTAGTGGAGACTTAACGTAACGTCACTGAACACAACTCTCAAAAGCTGTAACATTTTTATACCTTTCATGAGCATGAAATGGTATTATAACTTTGGT
>NW_016165532.1:0-27286 GCF_001687245.7 Rhagoletis zephyria | reverse complement strand
TAAAGCTTTCTGAGTCTTTTATATGAGTGCGGATTTTTTTATACACTTTGTCATAAGTCTAAAATGTTCTTTTTTAATAGTCTAACCTAACCTGCGTTACTGTAATTTTTTAGCTTTAACTTTTAAGAAATTTTACTCTATAAAATTTCTTATAAACTCGAAATCGCGAAAGAGGTTTCAATATTTTTAAAACTTTGTGTGATATTTTTGATTATCATTTGAATTGCTTCTCAAAGAACTTTAATCTGCAAACGAAACCACATATTTTAAATTTGAAAACAGTACTGAATTGAATGTGTTAAAACATTTTTGAAAGCTCTACCAGTTTACACTTACCAATGGAGTCTTCTTTGCTTTGTCATTAAATTGTGGGTTTGTTATTGTGCTTGTTTTGGTATAACACAACAGAAAGCTTTCATCAATGTTCTTACATAATTCTTCACATTTTTTATTCAGTTTTGCTTCAAATGGCCGCCTAGACAAAAAAAAATGTCAATAGAACAATACATTATTTAAATAATTTTCTTATTGCAATAAAAAAATACACAAGAATAAGCCGCTTAACACAGCTCGTAATATGTATAAACCCTGCATAACGCCATTACGGACAGCGGGCAGTTGTAGACTTGTGTATTAAAACAGCTCAAAAATGCCTTTTTCTTCATTGAGGGATATTAAAAAAAATGCAATTCTTTTACTACATGTATTGGATATTTGCCAGGCGGCCAGCTACCATGTGAAGCAGTGCGTTTTTAATGCATTTTTGTTTTATTGTATTATTTTCATTGTCCTCATCCATATCCAATTCCATTACATTGAACATTTATTATTGCTAGGATTTTCAAAGTTTGCTTGCCCAATTGTCCAGATTTCAATTTGGACTATTTCTGCAAGGATAATGCTTAAATTGTTAGAACAAGCAAAGTCTTTTGAGTGACTAAGGAAATTTGCATAGAAGTGGATATAAGTTGAAAGGACTTAAGGAGCTTTCACCATAAGATGGAGGCAAATCAAAAAAAGATTTTGAGAAGAAAGTAAATAAATAAATTGCCTAAAGTAGTATAGAAAAGAAGGATATAATAGAATTTGAAGAAAAATTAAATGAGACTGGGTTAAAAATTCGTAATTTCAACAGTGCAAAAGTCTGGGGATTGAGAAGGAGAATATTTATATCAGTTATACTACATATACAAAATACATGCAAAATATATGCAAAGCTTGAAAAAGATTCGCACTTTGGCAAACCGCTGCTCATTAGTGACCAGCTGAGCACTGAAAGCAATATGCGTATTCCAAATTAGTGAAAACCGAAAATTATTCCGCGAAAGAAGCTTTTTAAAGCTTTTGTAGATTCCATATTTGCGCGCCCAATGTAAAAGCTTTACCTGGTCGTCGCTATTCCATAAGGACACATAGCGAGTAAAAGCTCTCTCTGAATCTCAGTAACATAAAAAAAGCTTTGCAGCGAAGCGATCTCTTCTGCTCTTCGCAAGAAATCAGTGGAAGAGAAAATAAGGCGAGGAAAAACTGTACCCCTAACAGGTCTATTCTGCGCTGGTAATAAAAAGTTTGTAACCGGTAAATAAAGTTCCTGTAAATTTTTAAACCCTTTTCGCATTCTGTGTACTCTTGTAACCGGTAAATTTTATTACCATCTTATAAGCTGGTAACAAAGTATTGCCCCGTGAAATATGCAATGCCAGAATTTGCACAATTCTTCATAGCTGAATCGCTGAATATTTTAACTGCATTACCAACATTCATAGAATCGCGGTGACAAGAACTGGTAACATTTTTTGGTAATAAAATTTTCTGGTTACAAAATCTTCGGTAACGCGCAGAATAGACCTATAAGCCTTGAACGTGTGATAAAAAAAAGTATTTAGAAAAACGTCTTATAACATTTCTAAGAAAAATTTAAAAATTTTGCAATTCTTGCTTACTTTTAAATGCTGTTTGCAATGCAAATATTTGTGCAGCACATTGCTTTATTTGTACTTTTATTTCAGCTAAAATATGTAAATGGAAACAACATTTTTTTTTCTCATCACCTTCCTTCTGCATGGCTGCGCCGCGCACGCTGCGCATACCGCAATCCCACTGAGTGTTAAAAGAAAAAGAAAACAACGCTACCTCCCCCACATCTGCTGCATCACTGTTTGGCATGCATATTTTTCTATTTTTCTTATGTAAGTTTCAGATTTACATACTCGTTAAATCTGCAGCTTTTTCTTTGTTCTTTATTCTGCTTTGAGTCACAACTCGCGCTTACCTGCCTGCATTGCGTGTGCCAGCCGGCTGAGCCACCGCCCTAAGATTAATGATATTTACCTTGTTTACTTAGCAGCAGCAATGCCCAGCCAGGCAAGAATTGTTAATACGAAAGAATGCCGATTGCCTATAGAAGAGGATGCGAGCAGAGCGGCACGTGAAAATTTGGAGGAAAAATGCCAAATTTTGCTAAAATGCAGCCAATCTTCGGCTTGGCACTGATCGCACAAGGGACGGCGGTTTTTACTCAGAAAATACTTATTTTTGTGCGCACCTAAAGATTAAATATTTGCATACGCGTTTAAACCCAAAAGCACACACTAAAAACATTCGTAAAAGTATGAGGTATCCAAGAATTTGTTTGTACGTACATATGTACCAGTAAATACAATCAGATTTTTTTGCTCCGTTAAGTTGGCTAAATTAAATGTGTGCACTTAAATAAATGTCCGCCTTATTGCTCATTCTCCTCTGACTCACTACCTCTTAAGTCTTATTTTATGTACAAAAAACTTCTTTTTTTGCTTTGGTCTTAACTGTGCATGGCTTTGTCTGCTACTATGCGTCTGCATTTTTCGTGACTGTATCTTTGTACGGTAACTTGCTTCTGTGTCTGCAATTCATAAGTTTTGCTTGCCTTTATTGGTTTTTGGCTTTGCCCTTTCTCTGCTTTCTCTTAACGTCTTTCCTTTTTTGGCCTGTCTTGTCCCGAATTTGTTTGACTCTTTTCCTTATTTGAGACTGTTTTGACCACCGCTATTAGCTTATTCGGATTAACAATTCCTACTTTTCCTCTTCTCCATTGTCTACCGCTTTTTTCATGGGTAATTTACTTATGTTCTTCAACAATTATTTTGGATAGCTGAACAATTTTTGGGACATAGTTCCTTAAGAAAAATTCGGTAGGTGTTCACTACATCGTTTCTGAATAGCTTATGTCGATACATTTTATGAAGTTTAGTAAAATATATATGCTTGGGAAGAGATAAAGCTTTCTTCCCTTTTCTGTTAAAGTTTTTCGGTCCAAAGATCTATGATCTACTTTCTATTGTCAGGTTTACCTACCAGCTAACAGTTACAATTTTTTGATCTATGTATTGCTGTTATATCTTAAATCGTCTCATTATCGGATTAAACTACTTACGAAAATTATCAGAGTCTGTCACTTTCAATCTATCTTGGAAACCAGTCCGCTGTGATGATGGTTTCCGGCCTGGATGTGAATTTTAATCTCACCGCGTAACTTTCAAGCGGAAATTTTGCATACATAAGGAGCTCTTAAATACCTTGGGCCAAACCGACGTTTCAGTTGCGCTTATCACAGTTTTCGATGCCATGGAAACACATTTGTCCAAGAGCTCCCACCGTTTCTCGTCAACTCGTCAGTTGTGCAGTTGCTTTGTCATTGTGGCTTGGTACTGTTAAAGATATACAACATACATAAGTCTAATTAGAAAATATTTCGACGCAAATGAAAGGGAGTTACGGAAATCCTTGACAAATTTTGAGTTGACCATCATGGACCATTTTTGCTCCTGATTGCTCTCTGCTATCAAAGCAGATAAAATGGAAGTTACTTCTGCATGAAAAAATGCAACTGCCACCAACCTCTCAATCAAGCTTCGACCCTCACTACAGCCACCTGACCCACCTAATTATCCGTTGAAGGAATGTGTGATGAGCTAAAGCTGCCTTGAGCACTTTCAAAGACGCACGTGTTATCTGGAAAGTAATCAAAATCTCCAAGAATTTTAGGGTATCCACAAGCTGATCCGCCCGAAGGGGATCTTCGGCCAGTAAGAACCGTTTTGTCTTGCTGAGATTGTTGGTGATACCTCGGTTAACCATCTGTCTAGACATCTGGACAACATAACCTTGCGCGAGATCATATAGGGTGTTCAGAGATCCACTTTAAACTACAAGTGCCTCGTCATGCTCATAGGCATTTACCCGACAGCTCCTCTTTTTCAGCTCATCTAGCAAGTCGGTTTGGTATACGATTCAGTGAAGTAGTGAAAGAGTCGCATCTTTCAGGGTGTTGGGCTCTTTACTTTATGATGGAAGCAGTCGTTGCTCCGCTTAGAAGCTACAGTTATGTCGTAGAGCAAGTTCAGCCCGGAGCATCGGTCTTTATGAGTATAGCACATTCCCCATTGACTTTCATTTATAATCAGGGTCCGTATTTGCACACACATGCGCAGCACATCCTAACATTTTACGCTCACACACGTGTGCTGTGCATATAAAAAATTAAAAACTTGCTCACATCACATGTGTGTGCTATTTGGTAAAAAGCACGGGCTCATGTGTGTACTTTATTTTTATTAATATAAAGCACACGCACATGTGTGTGCTTTGCGTAGAGAAACTTATACACTTCGATTTATATCTCAAATCTTAAAATAATTTTTTAATATGTTTTCTGTCATATAAAAAACAAACAACATCTGACTTTTTATTGAATTGTCTTTCAAAAAATAACGTTTAATAAACAAATTCTTTTAAAAATGTATTAATTGCATGTGCATGGGCTGAAATTTGTACAAAAATCGGCTCACAGACATGTGCATGTTCTTAATAACAAACAGCACACACTTTTCTGTGAGCAGAGTTTGTTTTCCACTTATGCACACACATGTGTATGAGCAGTGAGTACAAGTTGAATGTGTTTCTGGCGTGTGTGTGAGCAGAGCATGTGTGTGCAAATACGAACCCTGTTTATAATAAGCACGCTGAACCTGCTACTCAATAACCCCTTTTTCAATGAATCCATTTCAGTGCTTACTATTTATAGTAATACCTTAAATAAGACTGATAGTCTTAGGAAATTAAGTGATGGTTTATTGTATTTTTACACTTTCGGCGAAGTCTGATTTCTGGGACTATTTGACAAATAAAGACTGCTTTTATCTTGCAGTCGTTGGCAGCAAAATACCGGTGCGTTAAAACCGGACGGTTTAAGGGTTTTTGCTCAAAGTCGGACCAAGCTTACATACATATATCTTATTGTCATTCAGAGCCCTGATTGCAGTGTCTTCTTGGTGAAAGCTGACATTATGCCCCAAAGAAAGCTGTTCATCCAGTGGGGACTAAATGCTGTTGAGTAAAAACTAACCTTCAATGAGACAATTATACCACAATCGTAACTACTTAAGTGATTTTACTTGTTATAAACCTAGGAAAGGAAGTCTGACTCATCAAGTCGAATCATTCTTTTGAACCAGGAGATTTTTTTATGGGTTTCATTTTTACACCAATAGTAACAGGATCATCCTTATTTCCGTAATATTTTTAAAAACCAAACATTAATTCAAAGATTTGTATGTTTTATAAGTTAAAAGTGTGCCAAATTACTTTGCTTGATGTAGTGAAAGCATCGCCAGTGCCATAATAATCGCGATTTAATGGCATATGAAGTGCAACCAGTCTTGCGATAGCGATCACAGTGTGTAGTGGCTGAAAGGAAGAAAGTTAATGAACCACACGAAATTATTGATACGTTTAATGGTACATTAAAAGATCGAAGAAGAAGATAGAAATTAATAATAGTACCATTTTTTATGTTGATGCATAAATAAGCGAACGAATAAAGTGCAATGAAATGAGCTCCTGCTGAATTTAGTTTTTGATGCAGAATGAGAGATAATGCGAAACTACATCGATTTTTCGTCTCTCCTGAATAATTTCAAAAAAATGGACTTGGCACCGTTTCACCTTTAGGTAACGATATATACATATATGCATTTGTACATGATACGTATGCACTAAAGAAAAATTAGCATCGCAGAGAGCAATAACTGAAAATCTGTAACTATTAATTGTGAATTTCGATTTAAATATTAACAGCACACATTGATTCCGATTAAAGTGCTTCAATAGGGTTACCAACTTTTACACAATTTATTTAAGAAAAAAACCTTTATCTTAGAAAAAAAAAATAAAATTTTATCTGTATTTCTAGCTAGTGGCTTTGAAGAAACAAAACTTTCTAAGAGCATGGTTGCCAAATATTTTTAATATCTACAATAAAGGAACTTTTCTGTGTGCACTCACGTGCTTTTAAAATATTTTAATAATATTTCTGTTTTATGGTTGCCAAATTTGCGTTAATTAAAATATATCAATATAAAACTTATTTTTCATCAATAAATAGGTTCTACTTTACCTGTTTGCTCTGCCGGTTTGTAAAAAGAAATTGTTTCATGTAGGGTTACCAAATAATTTTCGGTACCTACAAAATCAAAACTTTCTGTGTTCGTTTACTTGTTCTAACTTTATTTTACAAATATTTTTGTATAAGGGTTGCCAAATTTGCGTTTATTTCAAAATATTAAAAAAGTTAAAAAATGGTGTTTTAAAAGAAAACGAAATAAAAAAATGTCAGTCCTAAATTCGAACATGTATCTACTGATTAATTAAAAATTTGTCTGTGCTAGGGTTACCAAATTTGAGTTAATAGATCTAAAAATTTTAAACTTTGCTTTCCAGTAATGCATTGATACAATTTTATATCTTATTCTAACTATTTATTTTTCAGGTTTAAGAAAACAATTTGTATAGTAGCGTTGCCAAGTATTTTTAAATACCCAAAAAATAAAAGCAAAAGAAAATTTTCGATTTTGTTTTTCAGAAAACAATTTTTATAGTAGGGTTGCCAAGTATATTTAAATTCCCAAAGAAATAAAACTTACAAATGCTCTGTTTTGGTTTACAGTTTTTAATGATGTTTCAAAAATATTTCTTTATAAGGGTTGCCTAATTCACCTTAATTAAAAAAAGTTAAAAAAACTGTTGTCTTGTAATAAATTTAGAATAAGAAAAATTTTTAGAATAATGTACATTTACTCTGAAATAATAAAAAAAATGTTTTCCAGAAATCAATTTAAAAGAAACCAATTTCTTAGATAAATATAGCCAACCATTTTTAAATACATTTAATCTGAAATAATAAAAACATATTTTCCAGAAATCAATTTAAAAGAAACCAATTTCTTAGATTAATATAGTCTAAAGTTTTTAAATAGCTAAAATATAAAAGTAATTATATTTTTAGCTTTGCTTATTCACAAGTTTCAANTTTCCCAACGAAATAAAACTAACAAATGCTCTGTTTTTGTTTACAGTTTTTCATGATGTTTCAAAAATATTTATTTGAAAGGGTTTCCAAATTTACCTTAATTAAAAAAAGTTTAAAAAACTGTTTTCTTGTAATAAATTTAGAATAAGAAAAATTTTTAGAGTAATGCACATTTAATCTGAAATAATAAAAAAAATGTTTTATAGAAATCAATTTAAAAGAAACCAATTTCTTAGATAAATATAGCCAACCATTTTTAAATACATTTAATCTGAAATAAAAAAAAAAAATATTTTCCAGAAATCAATTTAAAAGAAACCAATTTCTTAGATTAATATAGTCTAAAGTTTTTAAATAGCAAAAATATAAAAGTAATTATATTTTTAGCTTTGCTTATTCACAAGTTTCAATAAAATTTTTACAATTTTTTTATAATGGAGTTGCCGAGTCAACTAAAAAATTTTCCAAAAAGGAAAGACAACTTTTTCTGCAAAAACTTCAAGCAGCTAGATTCGTTTTTTTTTTTAATAAGTTGCGCTTTTAGGTTTGGAAAAGTTTTAATACTTAAAATATTTCTCAAACCAAGGTTGTTAAACATTTTTCCTTACAGAAAAAATTGTTACTGTATAAGCTGAAAATTTTCAATGGTGTTTAGTAATTGTTCTTTACAAATATTTAATTTTTTGTCATTCATATATTTTTTGTATGTGTTCAGTTATACTAGGGTTGTCACACTCATGTCAAAAAACAAATTTGCCAAATTAAAAAAAAAAATCATTTAAAAATCATTTAATATCACATGTTGAGTTAATTTTTATTTAAACGCAAGCCAATTATATAAAATAATAATTTTAAATATTTCTGTTTATAAAGAAAATATTATGTAATATATTTTGGATTACACTAGAGTTGGAGCTTATACGTAAATTAAATTTAAAAAAAAATTTGATTCGAAAAAAATTCTGGACTCATGTGTTGCAGACAGTTAGCTGCAATAGTACTAAACTTAGCTGAGAAAATATATTTTTTTGTGGCAACAAGAAGAGAAGAAATAGTTATTTACATAAATAAAAGTCTTAAAGTTCTTCTTCTTCTTCCATAGTGCTTTCCATAAATTTTAACTCATCTCAATNCATTCGAAAAAAATTCTGGACTCATGTGTTGCAGACAGTTAGCTGCAATAGTACTAAACTTAGCTGAGAAAATATATTTTTTTTGTGGCAACAAGAAGAGAAGAAATAGTTATTTACATAAATAAAAGTCTTAAAGTTCTTCTTCTTCTTCCATAGTGCTTTCCATAAATTTTAACTCATCTCAATATTTTTATCTTTTATTCCATTTTATAAACCCATTGGATTTTGCCAATAAGTCATGCAGCTTTCATTTATTAATTTCTTCCAAACTATTAACTACATTTATGACCATCCACTGATTACTGGCATGCAACCTCTTCTTGTCCCACGGAAAACCGCTGCACTGTCCCACCCACACACTTCATTCACCGTTAACACTTAACTTTTCCAGCCGATTTGCCAATTAAGTGCTGCACTTGCAAGCTACAGGGCTGCACAAAGTCCACGTATACATATAGAAGTATCTTTCTCCAAATGTGGCGGATAGACATTTTCTAATTTTCAATTTTCCATTAAGTCGCAGTCTGTGACTCGCAGATATTTGTTAGTTATCGTTTTTATAGCTATTTGATAGCGTAGACACAAAACATTTAGCTGTCTGACATTTACACGAAGTTAATTTGCTGCCAGCGTGAACAAAAAACTGCAACTCTAAAGATTCCTCATCCCCAAATTTAGTGAAAATATCTACGCTTGTATGCGCGACGCGTACTCGCAAGTACAAGCAAGTACTATTTTAACTCATACGGCTATAAATCATGGCGCGCCGCATGGGTGGCGTGGTAGTGGGAAGTGTATTGCTACAAGCTAAAATTGGAATATACAATAGTTGCTGCTGACGGCAGCCCTTAACAGATAGATAGTAGTAAAATATTCGCCTCCCCTTCCGCAGTCGTTTTTTCACTATTGCCGCCTAGGAATTTGTAGTATGTAGCATTAGTTGCAGCGTCTTTTCTTCTTGTTTTGATACCCAGTACTGGTGGGGGAGGAATGAAGTCATCACTTTCAAAGTCGCCGCGCCATAAAGATCAGCCACGCTACGCCCCTTTACCGGCACTAACCCACATTAAAGTCGTGCCACTGTCGCTTACTATCGCTTAGCAACAGCCACGCAGCATTGTCCTCATTTATTTCGTAACCACTGTACTAAAATTTTACTCAGTTGCCACTTTCATCGCAGTCGTTTACAGTTAGATGTTAAAATGTACAATTATCAGCTCTTAAACGTTTACAATTTGCAGAATTCGTTTTTATTACTACTGTCGCGTACTTTGTGTCTAGTTTTACTGTCGATGGTTGTCATTATAAGTTGTAAATCAGTCTTACAACCAGCGTGCGTATGACACCGCGAACGAATTTAACTACGAGTACCTCCCAATAAATTAAAGGAGGCGTATCAACCCCTCTCTCTCTGCAGCACCTCATTTATCCTAAACTGGTTTTAGTGGCTCTCTTCTTCGCTCCAAACGAATTAGTTTTTAGTAAGACTAGTTGAAAGATCTGCTAACGAGGAGGTCTGAGCGTTGGGCTGTGAAATTAAAAAAATATATAGGTATTTTTTCTTTTCATAACAATAAAATCTAAAAATTAAATTAGAAAAAGAAAAAATTTTTATCAAAAAAGAAGAAAATACTACTTAAAAGTTAAAAAGAATAAAAAAATATTTATAATTGTAAACCAAACCAAAAAAAAACAATAAAAAAGACCAAAAAGTAAAAAAAGATCCTATCAAAAGAAAGATAAATTGAATTAAAAAAATAAAAATAAAAAATAAAAGAGATTAAAAAAATTTAAAGAAATTAAAAATTATCTTTCTTTTATAAGCAATAAAATCGAAAAATTTAAGGACAATATAACTTAAAAAAGAAAAAAGAAATATTCAAAAAAGAACAAAATAAAATGAGTTCACTAAATTAAATTAAAAAAATATTCTTGTAAAATAACATCTAAAAATTAAATTAAGAATGAAAACAGATTAAATTAAAAACGGGAAAATATATGAAAATTAAATGATATTAGAAGAAAATCAAAAAAAATAAATAAAAATTATCTAACAAAAGAATAAAAGTCCTCTGCTCCAGGACTCGCATCTCTGGAATTGTACGCCAGTGCTCTGCTCAATCGGTCATTGCGACAGTTGAAAAGGGATGAAACGATACCATGGAAGTATCGATACCTGTATGTACTTGGAAGTAGCATCGAAAGAAAGTACCGATACCTACTAAGTATCGGGCTAAAAGTATCGATACCTATTCATATCGATATTTGTACCTATATTAGGGCCGGTTACTCAATGTCTGGTTAACACTAGTATACCTATATAGTATATTTCAGAAAGAAGGAATCATGTTCGTAATTTTTAGCGAGAAAAGTTGCTAAGTCCATTTGAAGAAAATTTCCAGGGAAGGAAAAAAACTTGTATTTACTAGTTGCTTTTTGTGCCTACAGTTGGGTGACGCGAGCTAAATGATAAAACGAGTGCTTTCTCTCAAAATAAATTTTCCCCACGAGTGGTGAGTGAGAGAGCTTTTTTTTAGACTTTTGTGCTAGAATAACAAAAGTCTTTCGAAATATCTGACCATCTGTCTTTCAATTATCCTACGAGAGACTTTTTACTATCTTAGCCAGATTTTCCCTGTAAATTGGCGATGAGCAAAGATAGAGCTTTTAAGGCTAGAAAAGCTCTGCCTATGGAAAAGGAGCTGCCTATCACCGAACTAAATCATGATCATGTCATAGCAAGCATTTAGTCATATAAAATCCTTTGAACACTTTAGAACACTTTGGACGCGCCTGTACTAATAATGTATATCAGCGCTGGTCACTTGATAAGTACACACAACAAGATTTTTAAGCCTTTTATACATTATAAATGGCCAAGCACATGGTCACAACCAAATCATATCGCACGGGCGAAGGTATTTAAAGCTACCTGTAGATTTTAAGTGAACGCTTTCAGCTAAGACCATCTAGAGCTTTTAATATGTGGGAGTCGACATAAAGCTTCGGGAAAGCTTCTCCCGCGAGCTTTTTCTGGATCGCAGATTTTACATATTTTTAGGGAGCTTTTAGAGCTCAGAATTCTGAGTTTGACCAGAAATTAAAATAAATAAAATAAACCTCTAGATTTTAAACGACATAGCCTTTTCGAGGATCATCAAACTTCGCAATGTCCAATCGTTATATTTATCTGTTCACATGCAGTTTACAGGGTCGTGAGCCTATTAGTGAAGACCGCGGGATGTTTGGTATATTCGCCACCCAGTTCATGCCGTTTTTAATAGAAACCAAACGCACGGTGCCACAATCGCCTTTTTGTGTTGCAGCTCTACCGAGTACTTTCATTAAACTAGAACGAGAAGGCGAGAAACTAGCCTTTGTGCTTTTCGTACCAGAAGGTACCACGGTATGAATGTTGATGCGTGCAATCGCACCTACTACGTGCCTTTGTTGTGGGCGTTCTCTGACCAACACTGACGTGTGTAAGAGAGCTCCTAAGTGCAGTAGCTGTCGTTGAGGTGGCGGTGGTTTCTTCTGGCGGCTTTTTGTGAGAAGCGTTTTTAGCTTTGTATTCACAATTGCTCTCAAGAGTGATGGAGAAATTGGCTCGGCCGCGCGATAATCCATTATAACCTAGAGAAACTGAATAGTTCCGGAGGTTACCTAGTATCCGAAGTACTCCGTTTACGGCTGGGCTTTATGAAGTGCACTAGACTGGCTGAGCCCCAGTATGGCTCGGATGACACATTGATAAGGTCTTCAAAATTAACAGGAAGGGGCTGGGACAGAGACTTTTATTTTGCTGGATATAGCATATTGCTTACATTATTTATATATTTACTTCAAACAAATATTTTAAGCCCTTATACATTTTCCACGTTATCTGCGTTTATCTGCGTTATCCTCTTTTTTCCCTGGATCCCATGCGCTCATCTCACTTAAGTATTTTTCCCATATCACTTAACTTTTCACTTTGGTCCCTCCCACTACGTAGAATATACGATTTATGTTCCAAATCCTACACTTTCTACCCTATGAATTTTGCCCTTTGCGCTGAAAACTTAATCAGCAGATTTTCAAATATTTCGCAACGTTAATTTAGCAGCACTTTTCCAAATTAAAAAAAAGGTTATTATTTCGTTGGTTTCGTTTGGGATTTTATTTATGACTCAGTTTTTACTAATACGCGCACATTTATGTAGGTAATGTAAATGTAGAAAGTCATTCCTTTTAGCCATTGCTGCCACATTTGCTCTTGCTTTCTGTCGCTGTTGTTATTTCCCTTACCCTATTTCGTGGTACATATTCACATTTTGCATTTCGGATGTGCTTTTAATATTGAATCAATTATGCTAAGTAGTGTGGAAGTGCCTTCCCTGCTGATTAGCGCTTTGCAGTGATTTAGAATTCGCGCTCAGTTGGCACTCAAGTAACGGACCGTTCAACTGTAGCAGTAGAAAACTTGAAGCCCCGGCGGCCATCGAGAATAAGCGGAATTAAGCAGCTAATGCATTGTGCTGCCAATTTTTATTTATTTTTTTGTTTGAAATAGAGGAAAATAGAAATTTGCAGAGCTAAGTAGATTCGTGCCATTTAGCATCTGAAATGCTTATGAAAAATCGATTTGCCTAAACTAGGGGACCTTTAATTTAATCATAATTTACTAAATGCAGCGTCAATTTGCAAAAAAATATTGCCAAAAATTTGATATTAATTCATAATTAAATAATGCAGTTGGTATAAAGCCTAAAGTCTGCTCCTACTCAACGAATTATAAGGAAGAAAACTGCACTAATCCCAGCACAAGCCTGATAATTTCAATGGCCATTCTGAAAATCCGATTTTGAAGCTAGAGCCAAACTACCTCCCCGTCGAGAAAACCATTTTTTCTCACTACACTTCGAATGGTTGATAGTAGTGCTTGGCGTGCCAGTTTCGTACACTTTTTCCTAGGCCTCCTGACATAAGCTATTGTCGCGAACTGCCCTTGCCTTCATGCCATTTGGATTTGTCGACTAATCTGCTTGCATATTTTGGATATAGTCCGCTGGAAGATCTACATTAGGATTCACGTGGAGTAGTGTCCCAGTATGTCACCATCGTTTTAGAGTTGTAATTTCGTTTCTATTTCCAAAACTTCAATTGTGGCAGTGGGAGATCTTCCAGAGCCTCATCTTAGTTGCTTGCTCACCACTCGGTCAAGGTTTTGTACCAAACGCCGTTTATTTAAATCGCTTCTTGGACTACTAAGGGAGAAGTCCTGTTCTAGATTTTTTACACTTTGGCCACACTTTGTCATTTTGCAAATCCAAGTTCATATGCATCTTCTCTCATCCGATCGTTTGAATTGTAGATGACCTTTGATTACTCCGTGTAGACAACGCCTAGTTTTACCTTCGGATTCCCTAAGTGAGGTTCCGGGCATCTTCAATTCGTCAGCTCTATTTTTTTTGTAAATACTTCCAAGGACGAGACTTTCCAAATGAGTGTCATGCATAAAGAGTTACCGAAATTGATGTAACCAGTGGAACGTGCGCTTTTTGACTAAATTTTCTTTGCTTCTTATCATCCGGCAGAGATGATACGTTCCTCAGAATGGAGGAAGCTGAAAGATATACCCAACTATTTGTCTGTCGATTTTTGATCTACCCGTGTAAATATGGATTGATCCTCTTCTTATAACACAGAAAATATCCATACCTTTTTTGCCAGTTCCAGCGAAAACATATTCCATTGGGGAGTTTTTAAAAACATTCCATAAATTTCATCTGGACACTTGCAAAGTAAAAAATCTCTCCGACAGCGCAGCGGTGTAGATTTTTTACATACATGTTTTGTCCCTCTTCCAGTTCTACTCGGCTTTATAACAACCAGTCAATAGGCGTCAATACATCCTATGTTAAGCTGTTATGCTAAGGAGTCTACGTCAGGATAGTTTGCTGATAGCACTGAGTTAGTACAAAGTTAAGATAGCCTTTCGCAGGGCGTTCAAGTTAGAATAGATTGACGGTGATCGACCAGTAGGGATAAAGTAGCTCAAAGTCATCAAACTATAGTCACTGAACAGGCTCTACTTTCAATTCCACTAATTGTGGAGGAGAAGTGTCCTGATACCGAAAGCATAAAGTCGTCCAGTTTGATAATCTTTGCTCCACGTCTTTTGAGCTCTAGTGGAATGACAGACAGTGCCATCATTCCGAGAAACGAACAAACAAATTAGTACCGTAGAATACCCCCACAGGTAAAACAGGTAGTTATTACCTAACCACTTGATGGTGTTTCACTTACAGGAAAGGGAGGAACTTCAAATTAATCGAAATGGTAGTGCGCCTAAAAGTATGAATCCTAAATTTCTTAGGCTAACTTTTTCATTGGATAATTTGGTACATACGAAATATGAAATTCTCAAACGATGTGTAAAATAAAAATTTCAGACGTTTTGCTGTAATCCCCAGAGCAGTAAAGCTGAACTTTTGACTAAATGATAGTTGGTGTCATACCTAACACGAACTACCAATCAAGTCTCAATACGAACATATGTATGTAGATATGTCTTCTTCTTCTTAACAACGAACTCCTGTTAGTCCTGCGAACAGTTGTAAATTGAAAAATTTTCAAATAAATTACTCATAACTCATATCTTTCGCTTGCCAATAAACCCTAATCAAAACTAAGCATTTCCAATTAGAAGCGAGCAATAAATTGTGCTGTCGACTGGCAAGCAAACGGCGATATGAAGACATTTGTATTGTAAAAACTGTCACAGTTTTGTGAGCATGTATGTGTGCGTGCCATCCTCAATATTGCAGTATATATATCGCTCTATTAGTATGCGATTGTGTTTTTTGGCTTTGTCTGCCGATATCACTTAAAAGCAGTCATACAAAAGGCAACCGACGCGTGTCACCAATATAATTTTTTTTTAATGTATGCAAGGCGATTGTTGGGTCTCGTACTGCATCCATACTTACTACTTGGATTAGAATGTACATTAAGGTGGTCCAAAATTTTTTCGCTTGTCGAAGAGGTGGTGACTCCAAACTTTACTTATTTTAATTATGCATTCCAAGGATGCTCATGAAAGGTTTATATTTTACTCTAGAAGTATTTCGTATATACATAGTATATATATTAACCAAACAATGGGTTAAGTAACCTAAGAACATTTCAAATTTAAATTTGCTAAAAAATATATTACAAGCTTCAGTTACCATGGCAACAGTAGCTTTTGGAAAAATATCACCAATATATATGTCAGTTTCAAAGGAACTCAGTAGCTCATTTCAAGGTCGTTGAGCATTCTGCATTGGTTACAGCAGAAAATTAAAAGTTGCTAAAGGAGGTTCCCCGTTATCTACGATGACATTTTTACCTATCCACATATAAAACTTGGACCACTCTAATGTACATTCACACATATGTACGTACATTCCCTATAAGGAAAAACTATTGAATCTAAATTGATTTGAATTTAGGATCACAATTAATAGGCGTTTCTAAAAAATCCAAAACTGAATTCATTCGGAATACTTTATTTTAGGACAGTGTTAGTCGGTACCAATTAAAAAAAAAAAAAATCACACAACTTGGTGCCCTGTTAAACTAGTTTCCAAATATGTAGACTAAATAAATGTGTTTAGTAACTAACGGAAAACTCTTTTCCCTATTACACAAATAATAAATTCGTTGATAAATTGAATCCTGTTTTAAACTAGTCTGCACTTAGATCTACCGAATATACTCACAGCTGATAAACGCAATTCAATATAAAAAAATATAACCCTCCTTCACAGTTAAAACTTTGTTTCCGTGCGTAGGTACTAATTTTTCAAACATTTTGGGTCCAAATATAGATACATTAGAGTGCATCACCAAAAAAAGTTGCCGTATTTCCGCCGGGACTATTTATTCACTTTATAATATTTGAAGACTTTCACCAATATATTTCGGATAGTTATTAAGATTTACGTGACCGCTGGACCGATTTGAAAATACCTCCAAAAATATAGTTTCTTATGAATACAAATAGTTTCTTAAAGGATTTTTGAAAAAAAANATTCGTTGATAAATTGAATCCTGTTTTAAACTAGTCTGCACTTAGATCTACCGAATATACTCACAGCTGATAAACGCAATTCAATATAAAAAAAATATAACCCTCCTTCACAGTTAAAACTTTGTTTCCGTGCGTAGGTACTAATTTTTCAAACATTTTTGGTATAGAAGCAAACTAGTTGCCAACTGGGTCCAAATATAGATACATTAGAGTGCATCACCAAAAAAAGTTGCCGTATTTCCGCCGGGACTATTTATTCACTTTATAATATTTGAAGACTTTCACCAATATATTTCGGATAGTTATTAAGATTTACGTGACCGCTGGACCGATTTGAAAATACCTCCAAAAATATAGTTTCTTATGAATACAAATAGTTTCTTAAAGGATTTTTGAAAAAAAAATCCCCTCAGATAACAAAACAGGTGAAACTTAAAAATCTGCATACTAATTACAAAAAAAAAATTTCAACGGAATCATAAAAATGAGATTTTTGATGCTGGTTTTTAACCATTTCAAAGATTGGTTTAAGAAAAACTTGTATAACTCAAACAAAACTATACCGATTTAGATTTATGAGCAGGGACGGTAATAATTATGAGTAAAAAAATTTAAATCAGCATTTAATCATTATTTTATGATTTATATATTATTAGTTGATTCTTATTTTTTCGATCACAAATAATGATCATTTTTTATTTTTACTTTTTTACTTATTATCGAGCTGGCTATACAGGCGCAACTAACTGAAATTTTGACCTGTAAATTTTGGGACTTATTCCTTTTATAAGGATGTCACTACCTCCGAAAAGGATACGCCAGAAATCGCGGTAGTATAACTTTTGAGTTTTTAATAACCGTAATTCTTAAGTGAAAATATAGAAATAAAAAAATCATTATATTTGATCAAAAAAATAAAAATCGAGCGATAATACTTTCCTTTGAGCAAAAAAATAAAACTCAAATATTAACTATTTTCTTTAATCTTTATTTGTTACACTAGAAAAATAAACACCTTTGTAAATTACAGTAGGATGTAATGAAAATTATCTTACGATAATTACTGATTTTTTTGGTTAACATTTTAAAAATAATGAACATTTTCCGTCCCTACTTATGGGGTATCAGTGGAAAGAAATAAAAAGGGTGAAAAATACCTTTCCACTGATATCTCGTAAGTCCATATCGGTAAGTTTTGGCTGAGTTATTCAAGTTTTTCTTAAACCAATCTTTGAAAAAAGTTCAAAAACTGCATTAAAAAGTCTCATTTTAATGATTCCAATGCAAATTATTTTATATATTATTAGGCATTTTTTTAATTTAAACTACTTTGTCATCTGAGGTGATTTTGTTTTTAAAAAACACTTTCAAAGAACCATTTTTATTCATAAAAATATTAAATTTTTGGAGGTATTTTCAAATAGGCCCAGCTCACGTAAATTTGAATGATCCGAAATATTTTGGTGAAAGTCTTAGAATATAATATATTTTATACTTCCAATGGAAAAATAATAGCTATTTTTTTCTATGGGGAATGATGCAGTCTAATGTACATACATTTGTTTTTATGAAACTCAGCTTTATTAGATAATGACTTTTATCAAATTTTGAGCCATACTCAGACTACATAGTTACCAACTAGACCCAAAAAAAATTTACATCTTCCCATTTGGCAGAGACACTAAATTCTATTTGACTATTGAGGAATATGCTCTGTGTGCTTTCGAAAAAACTAAAATGAAAACCAAAATTAAAATGAATATTTCGTAGGTAGCAATTTCAACAACAACTAAGTGCACAAGAAAACCAGCAACCAAAGCGTCCAATACTCAATTTAAGGAAAATTATGATGATTATGCCGGGTGGCAGGCTGACAATGACTTTACCCCCAAACAACAAGCAATGAGTAGAATGCTGAAATAAATTTTTACTAAAATAGTGGTTGTTGTTTGTATGTGCGTTTTAGTGCAAATACAAACACGGAGTATATCTTCGACTTTATTGCTTGTCAACGCAAAGAAAATTACATTTTTCCAGCTTTTCATTATTGCCAACATTGACTAGTTGTTTTTGTTGTTGGTGTTGCAACATTTTTCGCCATTATTATTGTTCTTTAACTATTATCTGTACTACATGCGTCCTGCTGACATTTCTACCTTTATGACTGTGCGCACCGCCCGGCCGCTCAACCTTACTTCGGCCCAGGCGCACGCTTCGAGGAGAGGCATCATTAATTTTGTGATTTATTTATGTTTTGTGTTGCTATTATTGTTGTTTCGGCTTTCTTTTATTTCCTTTTGTTGCTACATAGTATATATGGATTGTTGTTGTTTGTAAACAAAATGGTTGTACTAATTGTTTGCTCATACATGCATATATATGTATGTACATTAGTATGTACGTAGCTATTGATTTTAGTGGGTGTAGACCATTTCATGCTTTGCTGAGGGACTAAATGTTTTTGCTTTCAAAAGTAGTTTTCGCTACTTTGATTGTTACATAAAAATTTTAATATGCCAATCGACAGATAAAGGTGGCCATATGGAGGCGCCACATTTAAGATAAACCAAGAAGTAAGACATATACATATTATGTATGTACATATGTAAGAAAAGAAAGAAGTAAAGTTATCAACAGAAAACTTTTTTCAAGTGGATATTAAATGTTTTCTTTTTCTCATAAAAGAATCTTAATTCAGCTCCAACACTCGCAATCGATTTCGAATTTTATCCTATTCTGCAACATTTCTAATTTTTTATCTTCAATATCCAAATCATATCCAACGCATCACACTGATAAACCACAGCTGCCTCGCCGCGCAATTCAAACCATCAAAAACGCTGCCTGCATGGCTGGCTGAGTGCCGGTATCTTTAAGGCAAAAAAATATCAATAGCGTTGCCTAAAGTATCTCCTGGCGGCTACATTGAAGTAAATGATGCTGAGCGAAGGCAAAAGAGAAGCAACAATGCGTGCCACAACTGATAAATGAACCTCCCAATCCATTCACCCTTCCAGCTGCGTTAAATCATTTAAACGAGTGAAAATCTTTGAAAAGTCGAAAATTAAAATAAAAGAATCTAAATTAACAATTAAACGGTTTACATTTGTGCTGAGAGGGATGGTAGACAGAGTAACAAAAAGGCTTAAGTAGTGGCGGCAAGCCGACCGGACAACTGTGCAGTGCACTGCTGTAGGCCAATTTAAGTTGTGGATGATGAGGCTGATGCGCATAGATACATACATATTTACATAGATGCTCAAATACATAACTACATACATACATTCACCTAATCATACAAATCCGATAATGATGCGTCTGATGCAACTGATTGCCGCCTTTACTGTTGATAATGATTACGTTTCATTTATTAGTGATTTGTAGTTTCGTTCAGCAAGTTGCATAACCCAAGGGCGACTTTCTAATTTTCTTCCATACTTTCACGTGCTCATGCAACGAAATAAGAAAATGAAATGCATAAATATTTACATAAATCTTTCGTCTTATTGGACTGTCAGCTTTGCTTGAGGGGGTATGACCACACATTCTCATATCTTAAGCAGTCAGTGTCCATTAGCAGACAGCGAGTGGAGAATGTAATCGATCACAGACGAAATTTTGAACTTTATTATTATGATCTGATAGCATCTAAGGAGATATATTGCGTTTATAAGTTAGGAAAAGGGGAGTTCTAATTAACGCACAACTTTTTTTTATGAGAAACTCTACTTATAGTAGTTTCCAAAAGGTTCAATGTGGTTTTCAGAGTGGAAGTCGACAAGCAGGAGCAGTTCGAGTAGCAGTTGCTCACAAACCGATATGATTATACAAATCGCAAAACAAAAGACGTGTGCTTATATTTTTCTCTCTTTTTTAAGACGTAATTCTTCTGGAAGCAAAAGGAGCCTTACAGAATCACAATAAAGATTAATTTGCTTCATTTCTCCTCCATAAATACTGAGAATGACTGTCCACAGAGACAAAACTAGTGACAATCAAATCCCTCGACTACCTCCATGGTAGCCATGAAATGCTGCACATCTCCTAACGAGATGGCTGAGCCGTTTCGCCAAAACGTGATATGGGTTCCGGGACAATACAACGTTGTTGAGGAGAATTGTAAGGCCGATAAAATGGCTCTACTTGGCACCAAACTCTCTATTGAGGATATTAATGATGAAATAGGAATACCCTTACAAACTTGCCAGCTCCTTAATCCTGAGAGGCTTTCTAAAGTTGGGAACAATAGATGGCATGACCAAATCACTGGAAAAACTCACAGAAAATTCTGGCCACTCTTCAACGCTTCACGTACTGGCTTACCACTGAACATAAATAAGCACAATATCAATTTGATAGTATCTGTTACAACAGGACACTGCCTAAATGACAAGCATGGCTTGCGACTGGGCACGTACAATTACATGACCTCTGTAGAAGTTGTCAATATGAAACGATTCTCCACCTGTTGCGTCAGTGCCCCACTCTATCCAGACGGAGGCCCTCCGCTCTGGGTAGACAATTCTTCGATAACTTTGAGGACTTTAGATGCGTGAAAATCAGGCATCTTCTACCTGCGGATTTCAAAATAGTTTTAGGAGGTATTGGGTGTTGTTGACTCCACATGTGGCGTCACAATGGGTGTTGAGCCTAAGTTTGTCTTTTAGACAACTTAACCTAACCTAAGGCATATGATACTTGGAGGTTGTAAGGCGAAAAATAGGGAATCAATATGAATGACAATGTCCTTTGGTCCCAGAAAAGTTGGGGTTTATGTCTCTGCAGCTTCAGAAAGTAGATCCCTTGAATCGTGATATGCATATATCCACTAAAATACCACGCCCATCTCCAAATGAAACTGACAAAGTCGCGAAGCTGAGAATTTTACGTGTCCTTAACCTTGATAAAACCTGGGTTACCGAAACAGTCCTGTTTTATCCGACATAATTTATCCATTAAGTAATTAAGTAGCTTCTATAAGGGTTTTGGCTATTTGCAGTATGTCAGTCTTCTTTAAAATTGACTGTGGGGTACCCTCAGACTTTCTTATTTCTTATCGATCTCATTCATATTATAATGAACGTAATCGCATTGTTTTCGTCACGTTGTCATCATTAATATTCTACATATTCATCAATAAATTTTATGAAATGTATCGCAATCGACATAAGTTTTTGTTATCGATACCATTTTAAATGAGTTTCCTTTATGGCTATCGATATATTTACCGTAATCGTTATCGATACAGTTTTTGTCATCATAATCCTTGACGTTAGCGTCATATTTATCGGTTATATTAATGTTTTAATTACTATCGAAATTACTATAGATATTCACTATAATTATCGATTTTTTTTCGATATTTCACTTCTAATTAAGTTGTCTTTTATTTTCTTTTTAAGGTTTTCTATATTGCTATCAGAATTTTTATCAATATTTTTCTCATTTTCTATAATTTTTCGATATTGTAGTAATTATTAAATTAAATTTTATTTTTCTTATTTTAAATTTGTTTTAAAAAGCAATAAAAAAACGTTCAGCTTTTTCCTTAACTGCTAATCTTTGGAGAGTATACCGCCACACACATAGTAGGCCAATAAAGGCCCCTTCTGTTGCTTTTATTTAATTTATAACCCTGCGTCTGTTCAATGACTAATCATTTACTTACCAATCAGCTTAAAATATTCCCACCATTTCCGACCGCATTGAAATTCCGTAAATGCATTTAAAAACTATTTATTTTACTTAATCCTAGTTTAAGCTTCCACTCCGCACAACAAACATGACATGTTTTCAAACAATTTTAATTACGCTTTAAAATGCCTTAAATATTTTTAAAACATACAATAGCTGTGCAACGAAAAAAGGTCGCCTACAAATACTTTCATAGAAATAAATACGCACACTCCCTTACACAGATGTACATACATACGTACATATGTATGTATGTCAAATCATGATAACCTTAAACCGCGCACGGCGACAGCTTTAGCCTGAAAATCATTCATTGATTCACCCCTCATACATTCATAGTTTGAAAGGCGAGTATTGAAAGAGGTCGTAGATTTTATTTATTGACGCATAAAAATTAATGCAACTAACATATTTTTCTAATTACTGCACATTTAAGCTTATCCTGCATTAGTGAGCTCAGTCGGCTCAGTCGGTGTAGTTGAGCAGCAGTGGTGAGCCGCAGTGGTGGCGGTTTTTGTGATGGTGGTTGTGTATTAGGGTTGTTAATTTTTGGGCTTTTTCCGATCCCGGGATTTTCGGGATGGCGTTGCACAATCCCGGGGTCCCGGGATTAAGATATTCATTACTTTTCAACAACTTGAATCGAAAAAACTGCTTCTACGTTACAGAAACCGCTACTTGTGGTTTTCCGATTTTGGCAATTCTCAAGTAAATGTAAACAACACCTCAGAAACTTTAGATGCATTGAAATTTGCTAATACTTTCAAAAAAATGTTCGCTATTAATTTTTTTTATAAATCATATATTTTAAAATTTAACTTAATGAAACCACGTTTCCTGTTTAAAAATTTATTATTGAAAAAATTTATTATTTTACAGTTTATTTTATCCACCCATTCGGCTATGTTTTCTTTTACTTGAGAAATTTAATCGCCGCCGGGAATGCGGAATCTTGTATTATATCATTCTTGTTACCGTCTAGTGTTTAGTGTTGGACAATTTTTGCTCTTAAAATTAAGAAAATTATGTCGAGCAAAAATAAAACTAGGTACTCAAAAACGCGAATATATGGTAGATTTCAGACCTTCTATGATAGATGTTCAAAAAAGTGTCAGATATACCACAATGTGGTAGAAGTCCGATCACTGCCAGAAGCTTGAATCTGTTTAAAATCCACACTTGCCAAGAATCCCGGGAATTTCGAGACCTTAAAAAGTCCGGGATTCCGGGATTACCACTCCTATTGTGCATCCACATTGCAGCTCTTTGCAGCAAGGCCACACAGTAATGTTTAACCCTCAATGCGGCTGCTGGGTTTTTTTTGTTAAAGACTCAAACTACAGTGTGTGCTAAGTGTATTAGTAAAGAATGTAAATATGTCAACTCTGCTCGCATGCCATTTCATTGACAAATACTGCAGTCTCTATTCTGTGTAAATACAAATACAGCTGTGCGCATTCACAAAACACTCAATGACACTCTACACCTCGTTACAATAGCTGGCGAAATGTGCATTACAAAATTAACAAAAATATAAGCAACGATGTAAGTACATATTGTTGAAATAGAAGGTTGCTCTACTTCAAAATTTTCTGTTAAGAAAAACACATTAAAATGTTAAATATCCATGTTTACATAATATGTCAATTAAAATTTTCGAAGTACTCCCTGAATAAGCCAAAGTGCGAGGTTGCTTTGAAAAATGTCTTACAAATGTAATACTAACTCTTGCTTTTGGATATTGTCACGCGCATCCCTTTTGTTGGGGTGTACTAAGTATCTGAGGGATGTTGGCTTTAATTGTGTCTATCGAAAAAAGGGTGGCGCTTAAGTGATACATTTCGGAACGCACATCTTAGTAAAGTAAGTGATAGTTATAAACAAATGCCTTGGGTGGGTGGTTTCTTCAGCAAATATTCAGTTCATACAGCTGTGCCACAGTCAAATAAGTGCAAGAAACCATTTGGAAGATTAATTTTGTAGCCAGATATTTGTTTGCTTAATGGAATGTGCAATGAGGCTATTAAAACTGAGCTGCATAAATGCGACGCGTGAAAGGTTTCTTTAGCAAATATTTGTTTAGTGCAGCAAATGGATCGGAAAAGAAATAATAAATTTGCCGCCATAGCCGAATGCTTAGGGATGCGCATTACAATTCCATAGGTCCTGAGTTCGATGACCACCCTCCACAACATCAATTTTTTCTAAAAAAAAGCGATGGGCATTCGGCTAGCTAAGCCTCCTAATAGTGTTGAATAGTTGGCTGTAGTGCTTTCCAGGAGTCGATTAGCGCATCATTCCCTCAATTTGTTGCACCTTGCGTTGTTATGATTAGCATTAATAGCCTAAATATTTTGATGTTGTTATTAACATATTAACTAAGCTATTTAGTTCTGCCCTTAATATACCCGCTGCAAACGTTCTGAACTACTTACCTGTGGTCCAGAGCGCATATCGGATACATTCGCCTAGGAAACGGCGTAATTGCTCACCTATCGGTTAATAACCTGTGCTAGTTTTTTACCTTGCCCATTCACATGACTAGTTTTCTTCCTCTGGCATGTTTCTTCTTCTTCATTTCCTTTAATCCCAAACGGAACATAGGGCATCTATTACACTTGGTCAGCATCTGGTTCACTTTTAGTTCATTCCAGCTTAGTCCGAGGTGCTTCGCCTCTCCCCGTTTTGCGTGGTCTGCCAAGAGGTCTACCTCTGCCGATTATGGGAGTCCATCCCAATTCTTTCTTTGCAACACTGCCGTCCTCTTTGCGCTAGGTTTGGCCATTCACTTCCACTTCTATATTGGAATCCAGATCTCAAGAGGCTCCATGTTAGGCTTTCTAAGCAAATCTCCATTTGAGATTTATTTGGGCCAAAACACTCGAATTATTATTTGAGGACATCTTTTACGAAATCTTGCAGGCCGCTGGTTATTGCAATAGTGACGTTTCAGATGGAACTGCCATATAGCAGTATCGAGAGTCCATTGAATTTGAGAAGCCTAATATTTAAGCTGGAACTCAGATTATTGTTGCGCCATAACATGTACATCATTCCAAAGGCCTTTCTGGCTTCACTTATTCGTCAATAAATGTGTTCGTCAGTGCCGTCATCGCGAGCAATTTCGCCGCCAAAGTATGTGAAATTCCCCACTGTCTCAAGGTTTTAGACCAAGAGTTAATTCTCAGGTATCCACGCTCCAGAGTAAGAGGCCTAAGGCAGAATCTTGTGGAATACCGGCTATAATTATAAACCCCTTTCCCTACCTTTGTATTGCGCTGAAGTATGCGTCTCAAGAGATACTTACCTTTGAAATATGTTCAGCATATGTTTGAATAATTTGGTCCCGGTTAGCCCTTTTAAAAGTGTTCCTTATATCCTATGTTGCAATGGCAAAGTTTTGCTTCACTCTTCATTTCGACATCGCAGCAATACGATTTACTAGTAGTTCCCATTAACACAGTTATATAGATTTTATGGCCTTGGCTTTCACGGACGCAATTTTAGTTTTGGCAACAGAAAATCTCGACTAAGCGATAGAACTCCACAATTCTCACCATTGCTTTAATAAATCGTTTACTCTCTGGAACATACGGAACGAATGCTCCTATTGAATTAAGAAGCACATGCCATTTTTTCCCGTGATGGGTACTTAATTCGAGCAACCACTATCGGATAAGCCCCTTCACACAAATTTGCGTTTGCGTAAAAAAAAAAGTGACTTAAAGGACGGCTTCGTGCTTCTACGAGTCTCTTCTCCCATGGTGCCCCTCAACGTTTGGTGCTCTATTTGACAAGTCGTTTCTTGTAGAGGATCTCCGTCCTTTGTAAAGAAGCGCTTCGAGAAGATGCTTAGTTTCCAAGTCATTTATTGCTTCAGTTCACCAGTAAGCCTATTTGATTTTATTTGAACTCCCATCCTTTGACAGTGTGCCATTATTAACACCTTTTAGGCCTGTAGTTAGAAAAACATGATATGAATTGTACAATGTGATTAACCGAGGTGTAAGTAAAAGAAATCTTATATAAAAAAAACCAATGTACGTAATGAAAATAATGCTATCCTAAACGTTTCATTAATTTCAAGTAAAAACTATTTTTTTAGCGTTTTTATTCCAAAAAAATGTACGTTAATCTCAAAAATTTTTCGAACATTTTTTTAGGTGTTTTTAAATTTTTTTCTCAAAAATATTTTTTTCAAAGTATCTTCCAAAAATATTTTTCCCCCAAAAACATTTTTTGCACAAAAATAATATTTTTTCTACATAAAAGTACATTTTTTTATAATTCTTGTAGACCTTTGTTTCTTATTTTTACCTACATAATTTTTTCGTAAACAATTTAACACCCTAAAATTTTAATACTTAACACTTATAGCCTAATTCATGAAAAATAGAATAGGTTTAAAGTGACATTTTCATAAAAATTATAAATAGTAAAACAACTTTTTGGGAAACATGTTTCCTTTGGCCCTGAAAGGGTTAAGAGCCGCTGAAGACTCCATTTCATTCGCGTTTGACATTCTTTTTTATCATTGATTCATCCTTTGAAAACTGATTGAATCCGAGACCTGAACTGAATTTTTTTTTTATTTTTCGCAAAGATGTATATTTAATGTTGCCACAACCAGCTGCGCGAGTATGCTCAAAAATCATGCAACATGACAGTGCCGCGATATATACATAGCGGCGAAAACTCGTTTGACTGGCCTTTCCCCTTTCGCTAAGCGAGATTAAAACTTGGCTAAAAATAAAAATTGCAACAGCAAAAAACAAAAGGCTACAATGGTGGAGAGGAGTACATACTATATGTATTCATAAATACCTCCATTAATACATACATATGTACATAAATAAGTATGCATGTGAGTAGACTTTTGTGGTAGTCAAGTGGATGCGCATAATTTGGTTTCACTTGAAAATAACGTGCACACTTGCAACTCATGTCTGAGACGTGTGATGCGAAATATTTTAAAATAGACGAAAAATTTGTAAAATTAGAAGGGGCCAAACAAGTGAGCGAAAGCTGGAGTGGAGCAGAGTGGTGAGAGGAGTC
>NW_016165531.1:14998-27286 GCF_001687245.7 Rhagoletis zephyria | reverse complement strand
TAAAGTCAATTGACCTTATTTCCATTGACCTTATTACCTGTCACCTGCAGAGTACTATAATAGTTACGGCGACCGCTGTCGCTAGTCATTGTCTTTCTTCATTTATTAGCTTCTGTTGACCGCATAACGGTCGAAGCAATGTCACTACTTAGGTCGGGGTTATGCAGACAAACTTTTGTTTGCCAAATTAAATGGCGGCTGCTTAGTTTGCTCGAAGGTGGTTTTGTCGAGTTTGACACAGGGTTGAACGTTCATTATGGTTTTCATGGCTATTGCCAACACGAAATGAGAATTTCAGATGTACATAACGCGCACAGTTAATATATTTTTTATATCGTATAGGCAATTAACTGTGCCCTAGTTTTTGAAGCTCTTACTGCATAAATTCAGTTCTCTGGCTTTCGGTATCACGGCAATTTTTGTGTAATGCAACAATTGTCTAAAATTTTTGTATATGACAACACCGAATTAGCTGCAGTTTGACCAAACAAAACTAGTTTGCTGTGAGAGTCGCCAAACTCGCTCTCTCCGAGTTTGCTGCAACAACAATTGCACGCAGTTTGCCAAACAAAATTTCTGCATAACATCGACCTTATACGTTTAACTGTTTTTCTTTTTTTTTTTTTTAATATTTTTATTTTTTTCAATTTTTCCTAATAAACAATCGTGGTACAAAGCTCAATAAAAATATTAAAAATAAAAAATGTTAACAAGCCACAATAACATTGATAAATACATGTTTTTCTTGAAGTTTATTTGTTTGTTCAATTGCAAAACAAGTTTTTAACTCGAGTAACTGTCTTTGAAAATTGTTTTTGTCAATTAGGTTCTACACACCACGGTGCGTACACTTATGACATTAGTGTTTACTCTGGCACGGTCAGGCAAGAACTGATTTACACCATTGTATGCTCTGGACATGAGGAATTCTTGCGGCTGCTTGAAATTTTACAATAAAGGACTATGCCAATAGGTAACTTTTTTCCGTGGTGAGACGGGATGGAAAAATTTGCTATGGTGTACAAATAAATTGAATTTTGCTGTGCCAAATGCAAAGTAAAATTTTGACAGTTGAAAAACCAAACAAACGCTCATGTGAAAGCTTAATTTTTGTGTGTTGCTGAAATTGTTAAAAGTTATATTTGAATTATAACTTGCAAGTAGCGTACGCTTTTTTTGTGCTTTTTCAGCTCTCATTTTCATGTTCGCTCTTTATTACCGCCAAGCAACAGTGTTGCCAACTCTTGATTTTCAAAAAGCACCAAAAACTTGGGGAAAAAAAGCGTTTTACCACACTAAAAGCACCAAATGGTTTTGAATCAATGGATGCTTTTTTCATAACAGTTTGTAACAAAACAAAAACAAAAAATTAACAATATTTATAAGAATGCATACATAAATCAATACACAAAACTTTTTGGCTCATAACGATTGAAAGGCCACATGCTATAATGACTCATGCTTACGACGTAATACCGAAGTACTGCACATTAAAACTGATATATCTCAAGAAAAATCGAATCCCAACAAACGAAAATCATGCCCTAAGTGAGCAAAAAAAATTCATGTTTTCATTATATAACTTCAAACATCGCCAAAAACCGTGATTTTGGCACTTTGAGGTTAGGATATCTCAAAATTCTAGTACTGGAGCAATTGTGCGGCCAGATTTGGATTCAGCACCAAGAAACGATGGGTTTTACTGAGTGGTACAAAAATACAAATTTTTACAAATAATTAGAAAATAAAAAAAATACTTAACCTACTCGCATATCTACCAGCATTTTCAACGCGAATAGAATTGAACAAGGAGGGTTTGCATGTACAGCTTTTTATCAGTCATGGTTGTATTTAAGTGCATTTAAATTTGTAGAAGCACTAAGAAGGGCACTAGGCACTAAATCATTTTTTTTGGCGTTTTAATTTTCAAAAAGCACTAAATCTAGTGCTTAAAGCACCAAGTTGGCAACTATGCCAAGCAATATTATGTGTATTAAAGCACTACAAATATACCAGCAGAAATACTCTTCACATGTGTACATGAGTAAATGGAACATATATTTTAGAGTACTTAAAAAGATTTGAGGAACTGAGCAATGTTACTCAACAGAGCTCTGCTATATAAAACACTGTTCCGCTTTTCCAGAGTACTTGAGTATGTTGATTGCATTCAGTAGTATTTGAAAACTCCATTGGAAGTATAGGAATATTTATGAATTTTTTTCTTTTAAATGTTAGCATTTAACATAATGTTAAGAAAAGACATACATTTTCTTTTTATTCCAATATATACTTAAAATATTATTCTACATTTCTCGCCGGACGCTTCAATTTTTGCAAAAAAGTTCGAATCTTTCATAAATATACATGATTTATGTACAGACATATTATGTAAATTTTTTAAATATCCAAAAATGTGTGTCCATTTTCCCGCGACCTGTCTTTATGACCAGTTTTCATTGTCAAATTGATATTTTCATTTCCCAATACCAGGCGCTCATACATGTGAAGTAACAATTTTTCTATTTCTAAGCAGAAAATTGTTTATATAAATTTTTAAATTTCCAAACTTCTACTTTGTGAATTTCCAAAGGCTTCTACAAACGAATTAAAAACTTCTGCAAACAAATGTATGCCTATGGAAAGCTTACTATTTCATATGTATGTGCGTCTGGTATTGGGAAATGAAGGTATCGTATTGTACATGTCGTTGGAACCGGATCAATAAGCGAATTTAACGCACAATTTCTCCTGCGATAGCTGTGGTTTATTTCTAAACATAAAACATAATTTCAATCTTAGCACATAAATACATATTTAATAAAATTGATTTGCTTTACTCACCGCTGTGTGCCTTTCCGGGTGCTTGCCAACGAAAGTACAAAATTTAACAAGAAGGACGGAATATAAATGACGGCGAATTAATTCGCCGCTATACAGGACACAGGGAAAACGATGAATTAGCAGAAAGGCAAACAGCGATCAGTTTACAGAGTAGCCAGATTAAATTTCAAAGTGTAAAATATGCATTCAATAGGTGGCGTTCTGGCACATCCCCGCCCCCGTGAATCATCCGATTCACCAACTTCAACATCCAGAACGGCTAACTTTGCAACGGCTCTTCGCTTCACCTCGGAGTTCGTGCGCACATCAACTTGCCGTATCTCACCATCGTTGCCAGGATACAACTGCTCCACCACGCCTCGGCACCATTGCCTTCTTGGAACGTAAGGGTCGCACCGGAATACTAAGACCCCTTCCTTCAACGGTTTTGTTGGTTGACACCACTTCTCACGACGTGTTAGAGTCGTGAGATACTCCAGCACCCATCTCTTCCAGAAATGGTTTCTGAGTTGACGAGCGATACGCCACTGCTGACGTATAGCAGGAGGACTGGATAGTATTAAGGTCACACTGGGCGTATGCGCAGCATTGGCTGACCCCAGCAGGAAATCGTTCGGCGTTAACGGCTGCTCTTGGTTGGGAGAGATGGGCAGGTGCGTGAGAGGCCGGGAGTTGACGACGTTTTCCGCCTCGAGCAGGAAGCAATTGAGTGTGTGCTCACGTGGGGCGACTTCTTTGAGCGTTTGATGCAACACTCGCTTAACGCACTGCACCATCCTCTCCCAGGCGCCTCCTTCAGCTGGGTTAAACGGCGAGTTAAATACCCAATCGATGCCACAATTCACCCTACACACGCTCGCAGTCGAAAACTTCAGTAAATCTTTTGGCTTCATTATTGGCGCTAACGAAGTTTTTCCCGTTATCGATCTCAACCTCACAGGCACTTCTCTACGGTTAACAAAGTTGCGAAGGACGATGATGCAGGAGTCAGTGCTCAAGTCGTGTGCCATTTCCAAGTGCACTGATCGTGTGGTAAGGCAGGTGAAAATTGTCACCCACAGCTTTTCGGTGCTGCGCCGTACTGTTACATTGAGGGGTCCAAAATAGTCCATGCCAGTGTATGTAAACGCCCTTACGTGGGGCGTGAGTCTATCGATGGGAAGCGGCCCCATTAGTGGCGGCACACATTACAGCTGGCGATGACGTTGCGTAGGAGTGTCCTTAGCCGAGGTACCCAGTAAACGCGGCGGATGGCGCATATAGCAGCTTCAGAATTTTGATGGACCATGAGAACGTGATGATTTGCTGTGACTAACTGCGTATACGCGTGAGTGGGTGGCAATATTATGGGGTGCCTCGTGTAGATCGGAAGCCAGCTGGCGGCATCAAGGGGGCCGCGAGCACGTAGTACGCCATCCTCGTCTAGGTATGGCAGCAATTGCAGCAACGAGCTATGCCGCGTTATGTCTTGTCCATCGCGTATGTGCTGCATTTCTTCGGGGAAGGATTCGCAGTTTCGTCGCTTAGAGATCGCCAGTACTTAGACCGTAAGGAGTCTTAATTTGGATTCGGCGACAAGTTTTGACAAACAGTATAACCCAGGCTGTAGTCCTCAACAACCTGTTGTATGAAGAGAAGCGATTAAGGTTTAAGAAATTTTGGCTTACGATGGTTAATGCGTGTTGTGGTCGTAGCTCTTCATCGTTCTCTTCTGATTCGGGGGGAACTGCATCTTCGGAGGGCCAGGCTTGCTCCTCTTCTCGCAGAAACGACGGACCTTGTACCCAGCGCGCAGTAGGTCGAAACGCGATTTGCATGGTTCGCGCGCGTGGCTTCGTCGGTCAAGTTTTCTACCGTAGGTATCCATCGCCACTCGGACACTTGAGTGCTGGCTAAAACTTCAACAATTATGTGCTGAACAAACGGCTTATATTTACGGTGCTCGCTTCGAACCCATTTAATAACCGTCGATGAATCACACCAAAGAAAACGTTTGTCGGGTTTAAAGGAGTGTGCTTCGCATACGGATTGTTGTAGCCGCGTCCCTAGAACGGCAGCTTGCAGCTCTAAGCGCGGTATAGTAAGCGGCTTAAATGGAGCGCACTCAGATTTCGCGCAAATGAAGGCAACCTCCACCTCACCGCGAGCGTTCTTGGCTCTCCAATACGTGACGGCAGCAAAGGCGTTCTCGCTGGCGTCAACAAATGTGTGTAGCTGTAGTATTTCCGGCGCACCCTTGCGGAAGTATAATCGAGGACAGGTATACCTGATTTCCGATGGCAGTTGCTTCCGCCACTTTTCCGATGACGCACCAATGTTGACTGGAAGTGGCTCATCCCAGCGCGTTTCATGTCTCCACACCTCTCGCATTAGCAGCTTCGCCGTGACAACAAAGTTACCCAGGAGCCCCTGCGGATCAAATATGGACATGACCACACTGAGGAGCTCCCTCTTCGTATGACATCTAGTACCGCTCATCACCGCTTCACTCACGTTATTGAACTTGAGTCGAAATTTAAAGTTGTCAGTCGTTGAGTTCCAATGCAAACCCAATACCCGCTCAGTGCCCAGACCGTTCTTTACCGCAATAGCCTTATCGACGTCAACGCCATCCAATGCAGCAACCACCTCCGTCGAGTTCGATGTAAAATTGCGAAGCTCGAAGCCGGCGCCCATGTGAATCGCTCTTACCTGTGCCCCGATGTTGATGGCTTCCCTTGGCGAGTTGAAGCTATGTACGAAGTCGTCCACATAATGATTTTCTAAAATAGCGGTTACAGCGCGGGCTGTATAGCGGCTGTCGCTGCCGTGTTCTAACGCGTTTCGTGTTTTAGCGTAGTGGGCCGCACAAGGTGAGCAATCAGCTCCAAACGTCATCACGCGCATCTCGTACACATCGGGAGTTCGGACATAGTCACCGTCCCGCCATAAAAATCTCTGGGCGCGTCTATCCTCTGGGCGTACAAGCACTTGGTGGAACATTTTCCTATTGTCGCCACACAAGCCAACTGGCCTTTCACGGAACCGGAAAAGAATAAACGGCAACGGTTTGTATTCTTGTGGCCCCTTAAGTAGACGACTGTTTAAGGAGATACCATTGACCTCGGCGGCAGCGTCGAACACGATTCGCAGTTTGGACGGCTTGTTGGGATTCACTACCGCGAAATGCCGCAAGTACCAGTTACATGGCATCGACAAAGCGAGCTCTGACGTTGTGAGTCTACGCGCGTAGCCCTTCTCAACGTAGCTGTCAATGATTTGCTTATAGGCGACAGAAAATCCAACATCACGACTCATTTTTCTTTCAACGCTCCTTAACCTATTGAGCGCCATTCCGTAGCTATCTGGCAATTGATCGTCGTCGTGCTTCCATAGCAGTCCAGTTTGGAAGCGTGATCCAACACAACAGGTTGTCGACTCCAAGATGGCTCGTGCACGGATGTCGGCCTCGCTTTCGATAAGTGGCAATGGTCTCACACCAAAGCTCTCAGTCTCCAAAAAATTAGCGACCATGTTATGAAGCGCTTCATCCCGACTGGACTTCACAAATAGGCACGTTATAGGCGAAGGCGAGCATTTACTAACTGGACCGAACACCACCCAGCCTAGTTCGGTGGTCGATGATAAACCCAAGTGGCAATTGTCTATGCCGATGAGGAGTCGTGGGGTCGCACCGGATTGGGGCTGCACTGGCATATGCCGCACTTCTTTGTCGTCCAGTATTAAATCGGTGCGGCTAAGGCTTTGTATCGGCAGCTGAAGGTTTCGTACGGCGTGAACTCGTTGCTGTCTGTGCCTTTTTTTCATACCAGCACCGCTTATATGTAGGCCAACTAAAGTGGTAGGCTCTTGAACCACATGTCCTCCGGACCATTAACCATGCAAACTGTGTGGCCGTCCTTGCAAGTCTAACTCCTTTGCAAGGCTACTAACGAGCATCGTTATAGATGATCCCTCATCGAGTAAAGCGTAGGTGTCGACGCGGCGTTGCTTTCCGTATAACGTGACCGGCTGGATGCGATCAAGCAGCTTTTTCTCTGGAGAGTTGGTAGCACAACTTAGTACTGTTGCTCCTTTATCGCCAGGCGGTTGCTGATGAGGATTGTTCGGTGGCGACGTAGACCGTGATGACGCAGAGCGGGCGGCGCTTCGTGACGATGACGTGGAGGGAGCTGACGGGCGCTCTGACAGGGACTCATGGAGCAATCTGTGATGTGACCGTTTGCACCCATCGATACCACAAACCTTACGTCTTCTGCAATTGCTGGTACTGTGACCCGCATTCAGGCAGGCGAAACATAATCGCCTCGATTTAACTTCGGTCCATCGATCGCTCACCGTTACTTCAATTAGGCGCTTGCAGTCAGCTGGCTTGTGCTGGCCCTGGCATAACGGGCATTTTCTCGAAATCGTCTCGTCCAAATGGAGTAACATGCGACGTTTGGGCTCACGAGCGGCATCTTGACATTCATCGTTAACCGTGCATATAACGTTGGCAAGTGATGTAAGCCAATCACTGAAATGTAGTGTAGTAGCTCGCATCTGCAGAACAGTCGCGTACCTGCCCCACTCAATGCGTTTGCTCATGGGTAACTTCGCGATAAGTTCATCAAGCAACATCGGATTGGAGATATGATGTTCGGCGCCAGCTGACTGCAAGAAAGCACAAATGTTTTTTACTTTGGTCGCAAACGGTATTAGCTTACTCAAAAGGTTCTCGGGAATTGGCGCTATTTCCTTAACCTGTGCTAACTGACTACGAACCAGTTGCCCTGGGCGCCCAAACCTGAACTTCAACTGTTCAATAATGCATCCGACGTTGTTAGGGTGGATCAGCAACGATTTCACCGTCTCGCGCGCATCGCCTTTTAAACACTTTTGAAGACGCTGGTTGTTGTCAAAATTACTATACCCATATGCCGCCGTCGACTCCATAAAGGCTGCATAAAATACGGGCCAGTCTTCTGACCTACCGCTAAAATCAGGCAAGTCTAGCAATTTCTTAGGGAAGTTAAAACTATGTGCTTGAGTTGTTGGTATCGGAGCGCTCGATGATTGCGATGAAAATACATCGTTCGTGTGTAGCGCTGAAGCGTTGCGCAAATTACCAGACATTGCGCTACCAATAACGGGCTGTGGTATGAAACTGTACAAGTTCACTTAAGTAGGTGGCGGCATAGATGGGGCTTAAATAAAGGGCGTAGAGGTATCCGACTGTACGTTAGTTGGCAATGCGTTTGTTAGCGATGCTCCCAATTGCGTTAGCGTTAATCGCGGCGGCGCTGGCGGTGTTGACTGCGACTCCGCGACTACGCTGCTGGCCTAAGTAACGGCAGAACTACCGTTGCTCAATAACGCTGCTCCAAGAACTTCATTTTGGGCTTCACGTTCTCGCAACTGTACCTGGGTGTCGCTCAAGTTGACCTCCAGCATGGCTATGCGTCTCTCGATGTCGTCGAAGTTATGACTGGCAGAGCTATTTTCGGGGATTTGGCGTGACACCGGCCTGCGACCGTGTGAACGGCTGGGCGGCTGGGGCTCCATCGTCGATAGGCATTTGGTCGGTTGTGGCGGCCCTACTATAGGCACCGGTGGCGTTGCTGGTGTTATTCATGAGGCGGGCGCTTCTACGTGGCGGTGTCCGTTCCATGCGTGGAGGAGAAGACGACAAAACAAATTTATGTGGCGCAAGTGGTGGCACGTATGTGACAGTCGAATTTTAAAATATCGCAAACGTTGTGCACATAACAAAGATTGGCGGCAAAAAGGTTCACATTCCTAAATGCATTGAATGTGAAAAAAACCAACTGTAACGCTACGACCGCAAATAACGGGGGCGCTGCGATGGCCGTCGCAAATGTACCGGTAGCGTAGGGCTTCGCTGGCAAATCAAAGAAACAGCATTGGCACTGATGCTGCAATATAGCGAAATAAAGTTGTCGTTGGCCCCGGATCAATAAGCGAATTTAACGCACAATTTCTCCTGCGATAGCTGTGGTTTATTTCTAAACATAAAACATTATTTCAGTCTTAGCACATAAATACATATTTAATAAAATTGATTTGCTTTACTCACAGCTGTGTGCCTTTCCGGGTGCTTGCCAACGGATGTACAAAATTTAACAAGGACGGAATATAAATGAAGCCGAATGAATTCGCCGCGATACAGGACATAGGGAAAACGATGAATAAGCAGAAAGGCAAACAGCGATCAGTTTACAGAGTAGCCAGATTAAATTTCAAAGTGTAAAATATTCATTTAATATGTGGCGTTCTGGGACAGTACACATAAAAATTGGTTCTTTGTATAAAATGAGTCCACTTTCTTTATAAAAATATGCTGTTAGCTAAATATTCGGAGCGCCCTACATTATTTCCCCATGTTTGCTATTTAACATAAGAGTCAGCTCTAACATTAAAATTATGTAGCATTAAGGTACGACCGCACTAGGCGACGCGACGCGACACTACACAGCGCGGCAAAATATTCTTTGCATGGATTCTTATGGAGCATACCGCACTACGCTGCAGCGGAGCTACGCGACGCGACGCTGCGCAGCAAAGTTGACCAACTAGGCAAAAATGTCGCGTCGCGTCTTGTCGCGCAGTTCTGGAGCCGCATAGTGCGGTATACCCAGCGGAGCGACATAACATTTCGTACTATATTTTTAACTTGAAGAAATTGATTTCGAATTGTGAGTGAATATTCACATGCATTTCATTCGAGAAAAAAATTGTATGTAAAGAAACATAATATTTCAGAAGAATTCGTCAAGGAAAATAAAAGGCATTAACATTACATCAGCGTCACTGGCATCCATCTTCTTTGAAGGTTTTCACACAAATAAATTAAAAAATTTGCAGCGAAGTGTCGCGCCGCTGCAGTTTCAGTGCGATATACAAAAAAGTGTCGCGCCGTGTCGCGCAGTGCCGCTGCAGTGTCGCGTCACTTAGTGCGGTCTTACCTTTAAACGAAAACTTCCAAAAATACTCAAAAAATACTTGTGAAGGAATATCTTTTTTGTGGAAGTTTAACAGCATGGTACTGCTGATATATGTTCCTCTTTTTTAGGAACATAATTTGTTTGAGTACTTTTTTTATGTATACAGCTCTCAGTATCTTCACTTCTCTTCCTTCCATGCCCTTTTTGTTAGAGTATGAGTAGTTTAAATATTTGAGGAAAACTTGCACTGTGAAGCATACTGAATTCCGATGCAGACCTTTAATGTGTGTACATACATGTTTATAAGCTGACAAAATTTTACCTAGCCCCATGAGCTAGGTAAAATTCTGACGTTCATATTCACCACGAAAAATGTCAAATTTTTACTTTGAGCCGTCAAAATTTCTTCTTTTCTATCAATTGGCACAGGCCCAAAATCGTAAATTGAACAAAAATGATCGATGAACTTAATCAATTGATTAATCGCTTCCATCCCTAGAAATAGGGCGTTGCTGAAAAATTTTCTGACAGGCCACCCTAATACCATGTTCGGACCGACATCGAAAACATTGTGGAAGAATACAAGTGAGATATCTTAGGGTTGACAGATAGTTGACAGGGTGTTCAATATGGCGATGACAGTGTGAACAATATGGCAGCCAATATGGCATACAACACCGAATTGCCCGAAGTTGCAAAACTACGACCCGAATGAAACGCTTCGTGAAAATCCAGGGTTGCGAAGTGGTATTTTGTTGGGAAAGCTAGGATTTTGTGCAGCGCCGAATTTTAACAAAAGAGGGTTTTGTGTTCTCAAGATGAACAGAAAACGGTTGCCGTGCTGTTTCGTTTTAAGCTTATTTTAATCTTAAGGTATCTAATTAAATATTAAAAGGAGACAAAAATTAAAGCAAAAATTTAAAATATATGTACATATCTGAAAATTATAAATAAAATATATATTTTCACGAGAGACAAATTAAATAAAATGGGTTAACTTTAGGGGAAATATACTTATCAGATTGGGTCAGATAGCGCTTTTACGTTATAAATAAAAATAATTCCTACTTAAATTTTATATAATTTTGGTAACGTATTTCTAAGCTGACCCTGAGATCTGTGAAATAATACATATTTATGTGCATATATTGTGTTGATTATGCTCTAAATCGCTAAATAATTCTTGCAGCAATCAGCACCATTGGAAAGTGAAGTGACAATAGGCTGGTTTTCTTTATACAGCCCGTTTTAAATTCGTATTATTGTTATAATAAATTACAATTATTGTTTGTTTCCATTTCGGTCAACCGCGCAAATTATTTATTAAAAAAATGTCGTTTAAAAATAGCAATTTTGTTTACTTTTGAATAAGACTTTATCGAGTGCGCTATAAAGACAGGGGGATAAATGCTGTAAAGAAATATATGTTGAGTCCAATCGGTTTTTTGCTAATCCGGTTTTTGTGTAGGTATAAACAAGGTATATTAAAAAAATAAATCTCCATGAAAAAATATCGTTATTTTCGTATTTAAAATTAATCGGAATTTTATGGGGGGTTATAAAAACTCGTTTTAATTGAAACTTTGTTTTTTTCGGCTATATTTGTTGTTATTTATTGGCCCAGATGCAAATATTGAATGAACTAACATATTTTAAATATTTACGGAACTACCATTTGTATGCAACCCTGCCTATCCTATATTCAAGTAGATGTAATTCGAAAAATTTAAACGGATTTCTTCAAATCAACCTGAGCTGCGGACATATTGCGAACTCATTTTTAAATATTAAATTTAAATATTTAAATATTCCAATGTATATTTTTAGTTAATGCAGATAGTGCGGATTTAAAGTATTTTATAACCGTTACATGGGGAACATAAATTTAAGGCAGATTGATATTAACAATTTTTACACAATTTACGATTGCAATCAATTTCTTTCGAAACTATAATCTAAATGATTGCAAGTTGTATTTTTTACGATCAAAACAGATTCCAATATTAGGTATATTATGCAAATGCAATCCAATTTGATTTGAGTTATTCAGTTTTAGATACATTTATATTTCTGTGTTCGTATGGAATAGTAGTTTATGTCGGGAAGCTGGCTTTAGTATAATCCGGCATTCCCTTTATTATTTACAACACAAGGAATTTTTTGATGACCCTTAACAAGAATATGGACGTGCTAGTATCGGAACTATTTCTTGCACGTTTATTTATCCAAAATTTCTTCAACGGCTCGGCGCCAGTGAGGGTATGCTGCGAATGCCGCATTATACTAAAACCAGCCTTTTGACATAAGCTACTATTCCATATGAGTGGGGCACGTGCGAAATGCGGATTTTCCCAGTTGCAGTACTGCAGTAACTCGAGCAACTGTTGAATACAGGAAAAATTTATATTATATGGTTCCGCTAAAGTGCACTACTACCGTGTATAAATTGGTCGACCTTCTAATAAATCAAGCAATCTTATTGTATCGTCATCGCCGCCAG
>NW_016165531.1:14472-14913 GCF_001687245.7 Rhagoletis zephyria | reverse complement strand
TTAGCTCGCCTTCAGCTATGTCAAATATCTTAACGCGGTTACAACTTAATGCTAAAGCCACCAGATTACCGTCTGGATGCCATGCCAGCTGTCGTCCAATCCCTCTTCCCTTGGTGAACGTTCGCACACATTCGCCTGAAAATGTATCGCAAATTCTTAACTTGTCATCGCCGCACGATGAAATTAACTTACCATTAGGGCTGAATTTTGCTGCGCGCACCCATTTGTGTGTCCAGTGAAAGATGTGTATTTTGAATCAGTATTTTGATGGCTGTTCGCCATTTTTCTAGTCTGCAAACGAATAAGCTGACGAAGAAGCAAACAAATTCAAGCACATTGTTGCATTCTACCGTACATTTTAAAAGCTTTAAAATCTTAAAACATATGTGAAAAACTTTTATAATCTGAATATTTCTAATGTCGCAATCAAAACCAAATTTT
>NW_016165531.1:0-14447 GCF_001687245.7 Rhagoletis zephyria | reverse complement strand
TGTGTATTTTGAATCAGTATTTTGATGGCTGTTCGCCATTTTTCTAGTCTACAAACGAATAAGCTGACGAAGATGCAAACAAGTTCAAGCACATTGTTGCATTCTACCGTACTTTTTAAAAGCTTTAAAATCTTAAAACATATGTGAAAAACTTTTATAATCTGAATATTTCTAATGACGCAATCAAAACGAAATTTTATAAATAGCATTTTTAAAAAGCAATCATCTAATATTTTTCAAGTTTTTGGGCATATATGTTACCATTTGAACAACAAATACTACCAAGTTTTAAGAGACTATTTAATGCAACTCAGGTCAAAAAAGAGCAGTTTAGACCAAAATAAGCAACTATAAAAAAACAGATGATCGCAGCTGTGGCCCAGGATGACGTCTGTTGCTGAGATATCTCACTTGTATTTGTACACAATGATCGAAAACATGTTTTCGTTGCTATAAGTGGTTTTCGACCTGAAACTTGTGTTTTCGTCCATGTAAAATCTGTCAAACGAAAACCAGTTTTCGCCGAAAACTACTTGAAAACTCACGTTCCACTTATTCCAATCGTTGTCTTCACTAGTATTTTAGATATATTTATGGAAGTGGAAGTCATATTTTATCATCTTTAATACGCCAGCTGGGATTTATTGTCAATTAGCTGGCCAAATTAAAATATGAACAAAAGAAAAAGGTTGCTAATGATAAGAATATTAGGTATTGAAGTTGGCTGCAGAAAACGGCGAAACTGTGCTTATTGTTGGTGTTACTTCTGAATTGATGAAAAATGTATTGTTTTTATAATTGTCTGGACGCCTACTTTACACAACAATTTTACAACTAATACATATTCAATTGTCTTGTCTCAGATTTCCTTATGTAAACGCAGCGTTAATGTTTGAGAATGGGCGCGTTCATAAGACGTAACTGTTGCGTTACAGTTGGCTATTTGTCTTAGGGCCGGTTACTCAATATCTGGTTAACACTAATCTCCGGCTAAACATAGTTATCGACGTTACCGAGTCCCTGTTATATGCATGGAGTCGAAAACGTCGATAACGATGTTTAACCGCAGATGAGTGTTAACCAGACATTGAGTAACTGGCCCTTAGAAACGCACAGTTGAGTAGTTCCGCTCAGCTCAACAGTTGGCAGCTTTCTGTCATTTTTTCCAGCGGAGAATTTTTACGCTACCTGTACTCAATCGGTTGGGCTTAGCCTAAACAGCTGATCGAAAAGACTTACGGCCGCTTATATTAAATTTAACGCCGCTTTGTTAGGTGCAGTTGCAAATAAATGTATTCTATTTTATATTACTGATGTGATAAAGTANTAACTGGCCCTTAGAAACGCACAGTTGAGTAGTTCCGCTCAGCTCAACAGTTGGCAGCTTTCTGTCATTTTTTCCAGCGGAGAATTTTTACGCTACCTGTACTCAATCGGTTGGGCTTAGCCTAAACAGCTGATCGAAAAGACTTACGGCCGCTTATATTAAATTTAACGCCGCTTTGTTAGGTGCAGTTGCAAATAAATGTATTCTATTTTATATTACTGATGTGATAAAGTAACTAAAATATTTTATAATAATACTACGTTTCTCTATATATGTTTTTAAGATGTTTGCTATATAATTATACACTGTTTAATTCATTATAACTGTACGGGCAAACTAATTTGTTCGGCCGGCGGCAATACTGAGAAAATAAAAACAACGCGAAAGAGTTCTGCTTAGAATTCAAGATGCAAATGCTCAGTTTTATTTCTTGTAATGTGCCTGATTATACAGTCCAATACAAAGGAGCATAACGTTATGTGCGTCAATATGTATGCCTGAAAATTCCAAATGCAGTTAAACATATTTACTGATCTACATACATATAGTTTACCAGTTTGCGAAAACAATAGCAACTAAAACTATGTGCCAAAAACAATAGCTTAATATGTGCATTCATACATATTTACTCAAATTTCAAGTTCAAGAGCGAGCAATTAGCCTAATTCTTTGTTCTTATCATAAGCAAGTGATAGTGTTTAAGCCAGTGGTCGGCGCTTCATACCACAATTGTGGAAGATCAACTCACACCAGTGCTGCCGCTGTCACTTCAATTGAAGTTTTTCACTTCACTTTGGAAGCCGTCACTACGTAACTTCATTCTACTTCGCTTTACTTCACTTTCCACAGATTAGATTTATCTCCAAAATAAGAAATTTTCTTTAGAATAAATGATTTATTTAACCAAAATTAATAATCTTTTATACAAATTATTGTTAAGGTGGAAGTCTGGTAACGTAACTTTTCATGAAATATCTCTAAAAAGAAGTGTAATAAATTTCCGATCTGGCATCGGTGCCTTGGCAGAAGTCATTTTGATTTTGATTTTCGCAAGATACATACATTTTTACCAGATTGGAACATATTGGAAAGCGCACAAAAATGTCTGGGTAAGTAAATTTTGGTATTTATTTAGGAAATATCTGACAAAAATAGTAATTATACATTAATTTTTATTTACTTACATGCATCTTTCATTTTACAGGAAAAAGCCTGTATCGGGTCTGAAGAAAATTTTGAGGTAAGTTTTACCCGATCATCTACATATATGTACGTTTTCTAACCTCAAGTTCCTTTTTAGCTATTTTTTGCAAGACCGCGGCGGGACCGCCAAAAAACAGCACGAAGGCGGGAAAAGTAAAATGTAAGTTTTACGGCTTATTTTATTATATTCTTTAAAAACGTTTAAATTAGTATTTGATATTTACGGGAAACTTTATATTTGCAATGCCGAAATCTCGACAAATGAGGATGGGGAATTTTACACGCTTGTGACCTATTTTTTTTTTCTGAGGATTGCGGTGTTGGAATAGATGAAGGCGGTGATGTTGCTGCTTTCGAAATAATTGCAAGTTTTTCTGATGATTTTGTTGCGTCTGGAGATGATTCGTTTACTGTTGGTGGTGGAGGTGATGTTGCTGCGCCTCCTGAATATTCAAATTATTATGGAGATGGTGCATTTGCGATTGATAGAAGTGGTGGTGATTTTTCCGCGAATCCTGAATCTGCTGGCTATTATGCAGATGGTGCGTTTTCTGTTGGTGGAGGTGGCGATGATGTTGTTGCGATGCCTGAATCTTCAAGTTATGAAGATGGTGCGTTTGCTATTGCTGAAGAAGCTACCATTGGGCCTCTAGATGCCTCATCCAATACTGAACTTTCTATCGATTTAAGTGGTTGCGCTACGCCAATTAATGCTTCCACTAGCCCAAGAAAGAATTTTCAACAAACGTTTTTGGAGCGGTGGCTGGAAATGTTTACCTGGCTGGAAAGTAGGATTGGCAAAAGTTTTTGTAAGTTTTGTAAAAAATATTTATCGAACAATATTACTAATTTAGAAAGACACACGGTAAAGGGGAAGGCCATACAAAGTGTGGAGCTGCACTTAAAAATCAGCCAAAGCTAGATAATATTAAGCAATTGACGGCATATCAGACAAAAATTAATAATATTAAAACAGCCGATTTAAAAATATTAATTTTTTTGTGTCAACATAATCAACCTTTTTCAATGGTTCAACCATTAATTGAGCTTATTAAAAATGTAGGAAGAGATACTGACGTGGTTAAAGAGCTGAAGTGTGGCAGGACAAAAGCGAATGAAACAGTAAGAACTTCATTATATGAAAATGGTTTAAACCAATTGAGTGATGTTTTGCGCAAACAGAAATTCTCTTTAATCATTGATGAGACCACTGACATAAGCTCGTCAAAATGCTTAGCTCTGGTTGTTCGTTACTTTGACTATGAAGAGGGTCGAATTCGTGATCGATTTTTAAGTTTAATTGAGTTATCAAAGATTTTTTTAATAATGAAAATATTCCAATGGAAAATATTATAGGTTTTGCAGCAGACAATGCTGCCGCAATGATGGGGTGCGTACCAGTGATCAGCAAAGAGTGCCTGTTTTGAGGTTCTCCGCTACTCAGCATTTTTGCATATAAGTACGTCTAAATCAGCGAAACGCCACCACTCTGATGTACGCATATGCACAACGACATTGATTTATGTGCACAAGTTGCCCTCCATATGAATACGATGCCCTCATCATACTCATACCATCCCCAACAAGTTTGATCCTCAGCTCAACGGAGTTTGATCCACAATATTCATTGCTTGAGTGGAATCATGTGAATCACTCCACTCAACCCGAAATTTGTAAATGCCGCTTCCGCCAACTAGTTAGGAAATTGCTATGCAGATGGTGGTTGTTTTTACCAACGCATGTTAAAATTGCGTTTGCTTATACATGCATGTGTATGTATGTATGTATTTTGGTGATCGTTTATTCATATGTATATATGTACATACTTATATATGTACTTATACAATATTTATATATGTATTTATAAAGAAAGGGTTTTAGAGCACTTTCTTTATTTAAGCGCATAACCAGAGGCTGACGGATAACTTCTAAATACTATTATAAATATGTATGTAAACATAAAATATTCACTGATTGCTCAGGGGATTCGCACAAACGGTAACAATGAAACAATAATATTAAGAGTTCCACAAAATTAGTATACATGGTCATAAACCCAGCAACGTACATACCTATCTAACATAAAATTCATACATACATATTTGTAAGTGATGTAATCATCCGTTTGGCATGCTTAAACTAATATTTACTCTATTCCTTTAAAACTTCGGCCTTGGATCGCAAAAACAAAAGCAGGTAGTACATTTTTCCATGTGCACTATTTTTTTAAGGTATGACTACATATGTGTTGAGTAGTGCCCTTTAGATCAGGAATTGCAAATGTATAAATGAAAATTTACCACATTTTTGCGGTTTTGCTTTAAAACTTAGGTCTTGGATAGCGAAAACTCGCGAAAACAATAACTGGTAGTACATTTTTCATGTTTACAATTTTTTAAGTTATTATTATTAAGTTATTAAATAAGAAACATCTTTTTACTTTGTACTTTTTTTCCTCTTTAAGTTTATTAATGTACGCATGTATGTACATCTTCTTCTTCTTTTTTGGCGCTGTAACCGCCTAAGCTATTTTGGCCGAGTTCAGCAAAGCACGCCAGTCGTTTCTGCTCTGTGCCAACTGACGCCAATTGGAAACGCCAAGTGAAGCCAAGTCCTTCTCCACCTGATCTTTCCATCGCAGCGGGGGCCTCCCTCTTCCTCTGCTACCACCAGCGGGTTCCGAGTTGCATACTTTCAGAGCTGGAGCGTCGGTGTCCATTCGAACGACATGACCAAGCCAGCGGAGGCGCTGTATTTTAATTCGCTGCACTATGTCCATATCGTTGTAAAGCTCATACAGCTCATCGTTCCATCGTCTGCGGTACTCGCCGTCGCCAACGCGTAAAGGCCCGTAAATCTTCCGCAAAATCTTTCTCTCAAACACTCCAAGAGCCGCCTCATCGGATGTTGTCATTGTCCATGCTTCTGCGCCATATACCAGCACGGGCATGATGAGTGACTTATAGAGCGCGGTTTTCGTACGTCGAGAGAGGACTTTACTCCTGAATTGCCTACTCAGTCCAAAGTAGCACTTGTTGGCAAGAGTGATTCTACGTTGGATTTCAATGCTGACATTATTATCGGTGTTAATGCTGGTTCCCAAGTAAACGAAATTCTCTACTTTCTCGAAATTGTAACTGTCAACAGTGACGTGGGTGCCAAGGCGCGAATGTGCTGACTGTTTGTTTGATGACAGGATATACTTCGTCTTGTCCTCGTTTACCACCAGACCCATTCGCTTTGCTTCCCTATCCAACTTGGAAAAGACAGAACAGACTTCGCGGTTTTTGTTAGCGATGATGTCGATGTCATCGGCATAAGCCAGCAATTTCACGCTCTTATAGTAAATATGTATATACATGCACCCTCTTAAATCATACTTATTTCCCTCAGTTCTTTGCACAAGTTAAGTATCAGTATGATAGATACCTCTTGTTTAAGGGTGGATATGACGTTCGGGGGCATTTCAGTAAATATGAATGCATATAAGTAGAACAAATTATGGATGGTGAGTGGGATATATTCAGTTTGATCATACTCGCTGCGCTTTTCTGGTGCGTACACGGGGTTCAATCCTTACTTAAAACTATAAATAAAAACTTGTATGTAATAGGATACGCATCTTGTCACTCAATGAGTTTATGTTCATCGGCTGCATCCAAAGCTTTGCCATCCGAAGTAGAATTTTTGGCCAGGGATATACATCTATTTTTTCACATAGTTCAAAGCGTCTTAAAGAATATGAAGAATTTCAAAACTTGTTTGATGTAAAAAAACACAAAATTTAAAATCATTGCGAACTCGTTGGTTGTCGCTGGAAACCGCAGTGCAACGAATATTAGCGCAATGGCAGGTTTTAACTCTTTTTTGTTTTAAATGACGTTGCTGCGAAAATTACAGAACGGTTAAACGATACAAACAATTGTTATTTCCTTTTTCTGGCCTTTGCTTTAAATGCAGTAAATAAGATCAACTTAGAATTCCAATCGGAAATCCCACGCTTTCACGTCCTCTTAAAGTTTCTACAGTTATATTTCAAAAATGTGGCTAACAATTTTATCCACTTAAATTTAATAAACTTAAGATCTCTTAATAATATAAATTTTGAAGATCCTTCAATTTATAAGACTATGAATGACGTATATATTGGGCCAAAAGCTGAGATGTTAATATGTGAGAGGCATTTAACTGTGAAGGAAGTTCTAGAATTAAGAACAAACTGTAGAGAATTTTACACAATTCTATGTAAGCAAATTTTGTAAAAAATTAATTTTGAAGACCCTGTGTTAGATGCGGTTAAAATTTTAATCCAGCTTCATTAGGTCAAACTTTGTTCCCACTAATTCGCCTATTTCCCAATCTTATACACAATAATGAAATAGATTATGTAGAATGCAAATGGAGGCATTTGATTTTGCAAGATTTACCAAAAGAAAAACAATTGGAAGAATTTTGGCATTATGTATTTTCTTTGCAGAACCCTTTGGATAAACCCATATATCCGACTTTAAAAAAATTTGTTGGTGGATTACTAAGCTTACCTCACAGCAGCGAATCTACTGAACGCATATTTTCCCAGACCAAGTAGGCTCCTTAATGTTGATAAAACAAGCTTTCCCTCTCGGAAGTCTAGAAGACTGGGTTCCATCAAAAGACTTATTATCTAAGTATAATAAAACGTGAATTGTATTTACAAGTATTATACTATGTTTATTTGCGAAAAGCCATTTTCATATTTCAATGTAAAGCAATATAACAATATTGCAAAAAAAAACAAGTACAAAATGTAGCAATGTGATTCTATATAATTTTTAATAAGAAATGCATTTCTATGAAAATTCTAGTAAGTACAAAATGTAACAATGTGATTATTTAAAAACTTATATGTATTAAAAATGCATATGCATATTTAAAGAAATACTATTATTTAATACCAAGTACAAAAAGTATTTACTTGTGTGTAATGCTCAAATAAATGTGATAAAATTTAACAAGCATCAATGTAACTTTATCATTTAATGTAAAATTGCATTTAATGCAACTACAGACTTATCACTAAAAGTGAAGCGTGAACAATTTAAATAAATGCTACTTTATATTAATAAACTAAAAATGTGTTAATATTTTTGTCTAAATATTTTTTAGGGCCTCCATGTTGCTCTCTACTAAAATTTAGTTTAATCGAAAATAAAACATCGATTAATTATATTTTAGTGTTTATGTCATCAAATAACTGTAATTTTTCATTGTATTTCCACAACGTTTGATTTTAAGGATATTCCAGCATAAAGAGTCCGCAGGAACACAATAAATTATAAATTAATAAACGTTAAGTACACGGCCTCGAGCTCATAAAAATTGTTGAATATAATTGTTATAAGGCCATAAAAATAACAAAAACAAATAAACGTTAAGGATAACTTTTATTGCGATAAAAAATAATCGATTAACCAAATGGCTGATTATTAAACTAAATCGAAAAAACCCCACACCTAATTTTGCTTGAAAATCGTCACTACGATCATCACTTCACTTTTCCTCCCAAATCACACCGAAACACTACACTTTTTCTGTGTTTTCACTTCGCTCGAAAATCAGCAAACGGCTGCACTGACTCACACGTATTCTTACGCTCTATCGTTTAGTCGTTGGCTAGACAGCAACGAATCAACATCGTGTTTGGGTGTTGCGCTTTGTTTCTTGTATGTAAAAATTCCTTGCGAGAAATATTACATGCTTGAAAATGCTTTTGTAGACATGCAATGCTTTTGTGTTATAAGTCATTTAAAAAACAAAGAATATGCTATTCAAAGACATTTTCATTCTTTTCATAACGAAACATTTTGATGAAGAGAAAGACAACGACTTTTTAATGAAAAAAAGTTAATTTTTTTTCAAAGAATTGAAGGGTGGCTGTTGAAGGGGATATATATGCGATTAAAGGACGTTTTTAAACATTTCATAATGGTATGGAAAATTTTGATGAACATGAATTTCAAATTTTTTATTTAAATTTTCAATATTTGGCGTGGGTGAATCCAAATGAATTTTAAAATTTTGTATTTGAGTTTTACTTCAATATTTTCATAACTCAAAATACTAAAAACTCGTGAAAACCAGTTTTAAAGTTTTGAATTTACATATACTCCCAAGGAAAATTTAATACATATTCAGCTTTATTATTTTTTTCCGTGAGTTTACTATGCGCGGATGAAAATTTTTCGGGTGAATTTTTTTTCGGGCGAAATTCAGGATAAGGCTGATTTTGTTCTAGTGATAGACATAATAAAAACGAGCTAATGTTCATTCTTGTTTACTTAACCCGATTTTTGATTTTTTGGGATTATGATTACTTTTATAGTAAATGAGCGATGCACATATATGTATGTACATATGTATGTGTTAAATATTTGTAGTTATATGTTCTAGTGATAGACATAATAAGAAATAGCTAATGTTCAATCTTGCATACTTAACCCGATTTTTGATTTCTTGGGATTATGATTACTTTTATAGTAAATGAGCGATGCACATATATGTATGTACATATGTATGTGTTAAATATTTGTAGTTATATGTTCTAGTGATAGACATAATAAGAAATAGCTAATGTTCAATCTTGCATACTTAACCCGATTTTTGATTTCTTGGGATTATGATTACTTTTATAGTAAATGAGCGATGCACATATATGTATGTAGATATGTATGTGTTAAATATATGTAGTTATATGTTTTTATTGAAGACCGATAAGTTAAAAATTTTTTCACTTCTCGTAATTTCCTGCTGGGTTGCTCATGCGGAGCAGTTATCTTGTTCTCATCAACACAGTCACCAGTGTTGCCGCGAAACATTTTTAGCGGTAGCTAAATTCAGCCTAAAAAAGGGCTAAAAAAGAGCTAAAAATCGTCGTTGTGGCTAAAAATGGTAGCTAAATTTTTTTACCTACATATAAATATATAAGTATACACGCAAACATTTTCTATAAGTAATGATATAGAAAAACAATGAACTCTGGAAAGAATTAATATTTTATTCAACAAAAAAACTTGTTGTGTAACACATAAAGCATATTAAGGGCCGCCAACTCACCTATTTTAATGTATAGTTAAATCGTTAATGGATAAGATAACGGCCCAGAAACGTAAAAAACATACATATACATATGTATGTATAGTTTATAAATTAATTTCTTACATAAACAAAAAAATGAGATCACATTAAGAATACATAAGTACTAGAATCATATCTATATACAGTGTCGGACAATACTAAATAACTTAAATAATTTCAAACTATGCTTCGAAAAATATCCATTTGTAAAAGAAATTTTTAAAATGTTATGTTATAATTTACAAAGAATTAAAATGTCGGTGCTTTATTATTGTCCGACGCTATATGTATCAAACAAACAAAAGAGTATTCATTTAATGAACTCATAGTAAAATAATTTAATCTATAAACATTTTTTTTAACACATTAAATATTTGTATCTATATTAATACTATCATCGGTAAGCGATTCTTCGTCGTTACAATTTTGTTCATTTCTCATTAACCTGACGATATCATCTGTAANAGTTTACTTAATCTAAGTTTGAACTGCCACTGAAAAACTGGCCCTTAGTCGATGAAATTCATTCATTTTATTCGCGTATTATTTATTTTTATTAATTTTCATTATTTTATCACAAATTTTAGTATACAAATTTCGGCCCCTCGGCAACATTGAAGTTTACGAGGTCGTTTGCGCATCAAATGTTCCTCGTTAATTTACGAGGGGATCGTAAATAGAGCTCCATACAAATTTTGACAGTTCTTTTACGAGTTTAAGGGAAGACCCCTAATAATTCACTTCAGAGTATACAGTCCGAAAGTAATAGTTCCTGCTGGGTTGCTCATGCGGAGCAGTTATCTTGTTCTCATCAACACAGTCACAGCCAGTATTGCCGCGCCGTCTCTAGAAAATGTATCCCTGACCAAGCCAAAAATGTATCCAAATGTATCCAATTTTCTTTTTTTACATATACATCTCATAATTTGTAAGAAAACCAAACATTTTCATGAAAAAGACATAATTTAACCCATCTTAAGGACTTGGAATAGATATGCATAAAATGAAACATTTGTAATTTCAATTTATAAAGTACATTTTTTGTGTATAAGTATTTTGCAAAGTAAATATAATAAATAGCAAGTACACTCTAAAAAGAGCATGTAAAATTACTACTGAAAAGTATCTATTTTTCAACAAGAATCTGTATAAATATACGTATAAGATGTTCAGTATTTGATTTTGAACTTGAGATCTTTAAAATATACACATAAATAAACATATATAGAATGTTTAAAATTGCAAAAATTTTCAAACTACAAATACATTTGAGTAGTCTACTTGCAAAGTGCGCTATGTAAAATTTTTTCGATTCTTAGTTTTTGGCGGATAACGTACCAGTATTTAAAGTAGTTTCATGTCCACTAACAACAGAGTGCAAAATCTTTTTATATTCTGAAAAAATAGCATCAAATGTTAAGTCTTCTTCCAAAAGTCGCTATCATACTTATTTATGAACTTTCAAAAGTATCAATCTTCTGATGAACTTAGAAAGCTGCTTTAGGTCGTATAGACTGTTAATGTTATCTTATGACATGTTATGTTATGTTACAATTTTATGAGGCTCCTATTTATCCAAATTTTCAGGTAATAATAAAAAAGATTCAATTTAAATGTTACTTGTTGTCGTAGTCGCTTTTTCAAATTTATGGCTTTCTATTATAAAATCACATAACGCTGTTTGCAAGTGGACTACTCATTTCATACTAATAATAAACATTACTTTATTTTAAACATGTTATGTGAATTTTGCCTTGCGACAAATTTGGTATGTAAGAGTAAAACAATGATTAATTTTATTACACGGCGTGCGAATTTGCTCACATTAAAAGAGGAAACTGGTTACCTCTCTTAATATGCGCAAATAAACAAAAAAATTGTAAAGTGTATTTAAAGTCTTTTCAGTAAAATTCATAAAAGTCTCCTTAAATAAATCAAAGTTAGTTTTTTAAACTACTTTCAAATCTTCTTTCTTTTTAAATTAACAAATGAAAGTATGTGATATGAAAGAGATTACTACAGAAAGAGTATAATTTACTTTATATACATATGTATATCGTCGTTTAAAGTACAAAACCGCGTATCGTCATTCTGCAAACGCAAACATTCTGCAATGGATGCTCCAATCTGCTCTCCTACATTGTCCTGAAATACTAGCCAGAATGCTTAAATAATTAGGACCATATGTATGTTGATTCTCGATTTGTGGCGTGCGTGATTGTAACAAGCGAGGGTCGTTTACCCATCAACCTTGTTAAAGCTTTCATGGCAAATCACGAGTTCCTTTGAGACACGCTTAAAACTTTTCAAATTGCAGGCTACCAGTTGAAACTGGAGTGGCGATGCTCCACTAGCCAGAAATGCGATTGCTTTATAAAAAAGAGAACCATTTTGAAATATAAGTGTTTTTATTCTCTAGAAAATAATTTATGCAACGTCACATACGCGGTTTTGCTTTTTGTTGATACGCGGTTTTGTACTTTAAACGACGATATGTATATTAAGATCTTGTTTAAAGCATCCTTTAAGCTAATTAAAGCAATTGCGCTTATACCTATTTTGGTGAGATCTCTTCATATGTTCATTGCTTCGTTCACAAAAAATAAAATGCTTTAATTTCACGCTTAAGTAGCGATTCTTTATACGTTCAGAAATCGTAATGCTTTCTACCATCTTTAATGAAAATCGATTTTTGAACGAAAAAAGCTTTATAGGAAATATAAAATTTTGGCCTTTTTAAAAAAGTATCCACATTTATACTGACCGGAAAAAATAAGTATCCCGCAAAAATTCGTCTAAAAATGTATCCAATTGGATATATTTAGATCCAAACGGCATAACTGGTCACAGCTTAACTTTTGCCGACCACTGGCTTAAGCATTTGCGGGAACAGTGCAGGAGCGTATTCAGGTGATAGCTAGTTCAGTGGCGGATCAAAGGGCGCATGCACTAAAGGGCGCATACAATATGACCGAACAATAACATTGAACGATTTTTTCAACACGACGGTAGCTCAGCGTTGAATTGTGAATACTATCGGCGCAACTATCTCTATTCATTGCAATTTCATTTGTTTAAATTTATCAGCTGTTCATTTGGCATCATATTCATCAAGCCGTTTCTAAGACGTAATTGTTGGGTTCAACAGTTGCCAACAGTTTCGTAGCAGATGAGCTAAACAGCTACGTCTTATGAACGCACCCAATGTATATAAATGAATATACCTAACAAACATTTAGGTTTGAGCTCAACTTGAGGTTAGTTTGAGAACTAAGGTATTTCTCAAATCTCCATTTTTCTTTGTATAAAAATACGACTGTTTCTCAAGTTGAGAAAATGCTAGTTCTCAACTTGAACTCCAATATAAAGCGAAGCGCACGATTCACACGTTGCGAATCCGCAGAGCTATAAATTACAACAATGCTGCCATATATTTTAATGAGCTAGCGCACACTTGCACGACTCCGTCGCTGCGAATTTTTCGAAAATTAAATGTTCCTCTCTTTCGATGCGTTCGAAACGCGTCTTGCAGCGTTTTGAAGACGTCAAAGAGGAAGAAAGGTGTCATAGCAATAAATGCAATGAAGAAAAACGTGTGATGTACAAAAACTAATAGAAAACGTTCGTTTTGTACGATTTGGACACGCCGAGTGCAAAAATACACATAAAAATGCGAAAATTTAGTGAATTGTACATCGGCAATCGACGCGAAAAGATCGTGCAAGTGCGCGCACGTTTGCGTTTTCAAAGTTAACAGCCGAATTCGCAACGTATTCGCAACGATAGAATCGCGCTAATGTGCGCTTCGCTTAATTCTCCAATTGGTCTCAAACATATCATTGGAATACTGAAATTGAAATAGTCAAATACCTTTTTGATTGAAACGACATACATAGATGAATTTAAATAATAATTTTTCATTTTATTACTCATTTTGTTATGTAGTTAATGTAGTTAATCAATAGCTACGTTTTTTGGGCAATGATCGGGATCCGGATAAAAATTTTACATGCAAATGCAACAACAACGATGTGATCCTGATAGAGATCTGGTTCAATTTTTGATCTGTTCTGTTCGTTTTGTTTTTTGATGTAAGTTTGGCAGTACAGCCTTTTGTACTTGGTAGCACTAACAAGTGAATGTATACACAAACAGATGTTCGGCCATTTTTGAAAGCAGTTTTCTTGAGCGGTGAATTAAATTGAACTTAAAATGGATAACTTTAGTAAAGTCCGTTGTCTCGAAATATACTTATTAAACATTCAGTATTCGCATACACAGAATCTCCAAGGAAACATGAGTTGAAAGGAAAAGTCGACTCCATATCGTTCAACGCCCTTTGGTATAAACTGGAGCGTCTCAAAATTCGACTGCCATGTAAGGAGCCTGGTTCTCCAGCGAATATGTCTATGAACATTTTATCCGCGTCAACGACTGCTTGCAACTGCAGACCATAAAAATCCTTTCGGTTAAAGTATGCTTCTTTATTTGAAACTGGAGCTCTTAGTTTTATGTGCGAACAGTCAATGCATCCCAACACATTTGGGATATTCTTCAAACCTTGAAATTTTCGCATGTTGTCTATTGTCTTGGTTAAAGAGGGCCACTGAATATATTCGTGGCCAATTGACAATAACCATTCAATCACTCTCCTTATTACTTTCCATGCGGTCGACTTAGACATACTAAACAGATTTGCGATTTCCCGAAATGTATTGGTATTCGCCATATACCATAGATGCATATATATCTCCTTTGGTGCTCCAACCTTACATATCCACCATGTTCTTTGCTGGTATAAAAG
>NW_016165530.1:23228-27286 GCF_001687245.7 Rhagoletis zephyria | reverse complement strand
CCTTGCCCTAAAGTTTGGCACGTTACTTCTGGGACACCCTGTATATGCATGTACTTTCACGTGTGCCACTACTACCGTCCAACAGGAAATGAAAAAATCTTCGAATTTTGTTCCTATCTGTTGGAATCGCTAGCCGTTGTGCTAATGTCCGTCTCAAAATGCAGTTACACTTACTTGTTGTTTTAGTACATGACATACGCAGCTACATACATACATATAGATATTGAATGTGTTAGTAAGTACCTAAGTATGCGAGTGTTAGAGTGGTACAGCTAAATGCATTTTCAATCACTTCACAAGGCAACAAAAATGTGACCAAAAGAACATTACCAGCATCATTGCGGCAACAGTTTCAATGCTCTGTATTGGGATATGGGTGTAGGGGGAAGTGAAAGCGCCATTGTCGAAAGCCATACTTGGCGAGATGCGCCATAGCTTGAACGCCCTTGTTTATTGCGCTCATAATTTCCACGGTTAATATCGCATTGTTCGCTTTGGAAGGATATTTCTTGCGCAGTACTACGCCATTTCCTTTCTCTCTATCGACTACTGAATGCATGACTATTGGGAGGATGGCCGCGAACACACTCGATTTTCTATGGTGCTCTTTAGATCGCCACATCCTAAGTGACCTCTCAACGGCACTTCATTTTGGCGCAAAACGTGAAATGTGAAGTATTTTCACACGCCGCATTTGCAATCCATTTCCCTTTTTGGTGAAAGGTTTCCATGAATGTTAATGAACTACTAAATTCAGTTTCGATAAGAGTCATAAGTATGGTAATGCCAGTAACGTAACTGCAAGTTTAGTTCTACTCAATGTTCGTGTAGTAGGGGAAAAATGAGTAAGATACGAGTACATGAAAATGTATCGGAAAAAAATTTAACATATTAAAAAAGTGGACGAAAGACCTTTTTACCTTCAGATAGCGCCATGAAATAAAGAATAAAAAAATATAATAAACTAAATAAAAGTTCCTCATATATATTGTTATAAGTACCAGATCCGTCACAACGCACATGTGCATACGAGTATTATTTGTGTAACACTGTTCACATAACGATTTTTTATACGATAAATAGCTAGCAGTTTCTTAGGAAGCTTGGTTTTTGTATATATAGGTACATAGGTATATAAAAAAATAGTCGTTTACTAGTTTTTTTTTTAATGTTTGATAATAAGGCAACCGGCATGGTATCCAACCATATTATACTATGAGCGATATTGGACCAAGTTGAAGGCATATTTTAATCAAACCTTATATAAATCAATATACAAATTCGAAAGTTATGAATTTTCTAAAAAAAAAGATCCTAAAATTGCTTCCATGTAATTTCACAGAAAATTTTAATCGGTTGGATTGGATTCACTTTGAGGTTTCAATAGAATTGTTGAAAAAAAAAAATAAAGTTTTATAACTTCATAAACTGTTGATTGATTTTAACGAATGGTGCCTAGTTTTACGCGGTATTAATCACTCCTTTCGAATTCGGAATTTTGGTAAAAAAAAATGTTGTAGAAGTGGAAAAATTAATAAAAATTGGTGTAAATTCAAATTTGATCCAAAAGTTTTCCACGTACTTACAATTTCCTCACAAAACTTACTTTTAAATAGTCCAAATAACAAAAATAAAAATAACCGAACTAAAAATTGTCTAGTGCTGGAAGCCATGTGTAAATGGTTTTTTAAGAATAAGTTGAAAATTTGAAGGTGTTAGAAAAATTTTAAAAACAGTTTTGTGAATTACTCGGCCAGCTGTACGATCTGAACTGGGTCACTTAAAAGGTTCGTTCAATTCTTTTATATTTTATAACACCGTGTAATTTGATACCTGATTATTCGGCATGATCCGTAATCCAAACAAGAGTCCATGAAATAGATAAGAAAGAGGAGCAACCCAACAAGGTGATTTTAAACGGAAAAATCGGCGTGGAAGGTTATGGTAACCACTTTTTCGTATAGTGAGTGGACTTTAATGGATTAAGTACTTGCCTAAAGGGACCACAGTAAGCTAATTTACATACAGTGGTGCAAGTTAACGCGCCTCATACGGTTTCTGCAAGACAATACGGCCATTTACACCGCTCGAGTTGTGTGAGATGTCTTAAAAACTGACTTTTTTTAAGTTACGGCCGAGGTAATGACAAATAAATACCAAAAAGGATTCGAATTTTTTCTCAAAATAAATATCAACGTTTTGATGCTTGCAAAAATTCCTGAAATTCTCATAAGGCTCACACCTGTGGGGTAGATAACTTCATGCGATGGGAGAGGGATCAAGGGAATCGATTATTTTTTATCGATTTTTATGAAAAGTTAATTCAAAGTATTGATTAACGACTTTAATGGAAAGGATGGATTTTTTTAAATTCCAAACTTACAAAATTCGAAAGGAAACTATAAAGTTACCAAAACAGCAACGCGGGTCGAAACATGTTTCTTATAAGTACTTGCATATGTGACTTATGTAGGTCGGTGTTATTCATACGGACGATTTTCAGTTGGTGTGATATAAAAAGACAGTATGCGGCGCACACGCTTTGGTAAATGCTGTTTCACCTAAATTTTGTGCTTAACAGTCACCTTTTTTTAAGAAATATGGAAAAATGTATACATAAATACTATAATAGTTATCGTAGCCGTGTTTTTTCAAATGTTTAAATAACTCTCCATACAGATTCAGGTTTGCCACAAATGTAGACTTCCGGTCGTCTACGCAGGTTTTCAATCCTAAGAATATGAAGGTTAGTGAACACAATTCAAAAAATTTCCTACAGAATTTTTTAGACTGCAGGTGTTCTTTAAAGTCATGCAAAAGATATAACAATTTTCCGGAAAAGTTGTGTGAACTCTGCTCATAGGCCTAGCATTTTCAATAGATTTTCTATTGAAAATAATATTTTTTTACACATTTAGATTTTTTAAATTTAGTTACTCCTTAAGCACTTTTTTTAGAACAAAATTTAAATTTTTTATGCGCAGATAAGTTTTAAAACCTGCTTATAACACAACTTTCTGACCTGTTCAGAGCACAAAAAATATCTGATCGCTTGCTTTACCGACTTTGATAGATTTCTCTATTTATAAACACAAATATTTGGTACACTGTAATTATATTTACCATTTTTCAAGATTCAGTTTTCAACCCTTATGAAATCACTCCAGTTACATAATCTTCATATAAAACTAGGACCTTTAGAAGATGTCATGCTCTAGATTTTAAAGGAGACGATGGCAGTGCTCCAAGGTGTATATCTATGTCTAATATTGAAGTTGCTTCTTCTCGCCAATAACACCTGCAGTACATTACTTCAAGAGTCCATTGTTACTAAGAGGAAATTTTAATTTTTGCATGCAGTCAGATAACCAGCGAGGATTGCTACGGCTTACTTACTAAGGCTAACAGCCACTCGCGCAGGCAGGAAATAAATGAAACAAACTAGGAATGGGTGTGTACTTTTGGTAATTTATTTGAGTGCATTATTACATACTCGCTCTTCAAAACTCAACGCTAAAAGACACGAACTTGAACACTCGTAGGCCCGTCCGCCTATTATACTCGTTTGCCATGGCGTATGAGCTATCTCTCAATATCAGCATTTAGTCCAGTCGAAATAGAAACTTTAATGGCAAAATTCACAGTGCGTAGTTAACTAATGACAATAGTTTAACTATCGATTTTGATACTCACAGTGCTAAGATAACACGAGTTTAAGCCAGCATGCTCCAATAGTTAAACTCTTGTGAAATTTATGTTTTTTTGTGGAACCAATTTTAAATTTATATGAAAAATATTGATTTTTAGAATTTGTATATTTTCAGGCGAATATAAATTCATAGTTAAACCCTGGCTGGTGGTGAAGTTGACAATAGTTTAACTAAGCACTGTGAATTCGGACTTAAGCCGATGTAACTTTTTAGTTTATTAAAATGTTTAATTTTATGAAAGGTTGTGTTTAGTAGCGTAGAAATTTAATTATAAGAATTAGTAGACTTAGGACCCACTCTGGGTCGAAGATGCATAGAACTCGAAAATATCTTTTCACGACATATCAC
>NW_016165530.1:20105-22918 GCF_001687245.7 Rhagoletis zephyria | reverse complement strand
GTGCAAGCAGCGGCAGCAACAACAACGGCAGTGGCTTTTGTGGCTGGACGTTCGACCCGGGTGTGAATGATAAAACCGATGAAGATATAAAACAATAAACAGCATGAGTATTTATACAGACATATGCATATACACACATACATATATGAATGTTCAGTAAAATTTTTCAAAATAAGAGCAAGACAAATGGGACAAACAAAACTAACTACTAATATTTACTTACATACATACATACATATAGGTCAAGTGAATATGATTTTAATTGAATCTGAAGCAATAAAAAGAGATTAATTTATGAGTAGTTATGTCCGTATGAATCACGAAGGGCTTAAAATGAAAATTTCTGGGGACAAATGGAATAAAGTATTTTGCACAAAGGCAACTTAGTGTGGATTGTTCAATTGAATGCAATAACTGTTTTCTTTTTAAGTCTAGAGCAAATATTTATGAACTGATTTACCTTGTTATGGTTGAAATGCACTGATATTACAACACACAAACAGAGTAAAGTGATTTTTCTGCCATTTATCTAAATGCCATCCCAATTGCTGAAAATAGTAGTCCTTGTCTGCGTTCGTGTTCGTGTTTGGCTACAAAACGGAAGCTCCCATTGAACTTGATGGCGATGATATCCTGATCAATGCAAAAAAAAAAAATTGACTGCATATAAATTGTGATTGCAAGGATATCTGCAACTAAAATAAAATCGTAAAAGTAAACTAACATATACATTCATACATACGGGTATATATAGATATGTAGGTATGTATTTTACCGCTGGTAGAGTGGTATATGGTGAGCAACTATTCACATACACCTATTATTTATTTTCATTTCCGTATAAACTCATAGCATTACATTCCACTTTAGTGTAAATTTATTACATTTTTAATGGCGGTTAGTATACTCAGCATAAAATGAAAATTTCAAAACGACGCAGATATTACGGTAATTTCAATCGCATATTTTGAATTTTTATACCTCAGCGGAATCTTCGGAATTAAGAAAGTTAAATCGAATTTTAAAGGCGAATAAGTGCACTTTAAAGTAAAACTTTGCACGAGTTTTTCAAAAAGAATTTTCTTGATTTACGACTTTTACGTTAGATTATCTCGCAAACCTTGCGTGCTGGAGTAATGCTGACACCTAATCTAGATTAAGCGCCAAAAATCTCACAGGAAATAGATGGACTGGATTTTTGGTGTGGGATTTTTCAAAATTTTATTGGACAGCGTAAACGTTATTTTTGGATTTTTTATTTTTTCGATCAACGATCGATTTGACTCGTTATTTTTGACTTTTATTTTTTCAATACTTCCATAATTGTTACTTTTAGATTTAATTTAGATACAGTACTGAAAATTATCAGAAACTATTGCAGATCCCATTATAACGGTAACCAGAGTGTCCAGATTTGGAGATTTAGCGCCAATTTGGCGATTTTTATTTTGATATTTGCGCGTAAAAATTTTGGAAATCGCCATTAGCGATTTTTGGCGATTTTCCCCTTCAAATAATTTCTTTCCAAGTATAAAAATATACAAAACTTAGTTTTCCACGATAATTTTACAGAAGATGTGAGATAAACTTGACAAGCATATTAAAATACTATCAAAAATTTGTAATCAACCTAATCGAAGAACGATTACCCAGTCAATTAAAAACTTTTAAAAAGCCTTGATTTTGTCACCAGAAAAGTGTTTGAATCACAAGAGTGCGAGTTTCAAGGACCTGCCAATTCACTATATGAATTTGAAGGAAAGAGAAGCAGCGGAAACTGAATACTGAAATCTTTTAACTTTCCCATAGAATAACTTTTTTCGGAATGGCATTCCAATCGACTCTGAAGAATCTGGGATAATTGCTTATGGATTGAAAACCGCAACAGGCAATAATATGTTTGGAAATATAAGCAGAGTAGCCTTCATATTATTATCCTTGCCGCAGTCACATGCTTTGTTGAGCGCGTTTTTTTCGTAATGAATTCAACCAAAAACTATGATTAGAAATAGGATAAGGTTGGAAAGCCTTAATTCAATAGTTCGAATAAAATTTTATATAAAGGCTGATAGTTTCTGCTGCAAAATGTTTCCAATATCAAACAGTTTGTTATCAAGGCTCAATATATGACAACAACACAAATGTAAATGATTCAGATACTATAGGTGATTTTGAAGAAATTGTGGTAATAGCTGATATCGGTTTTTATTTAATTTTTAGCGAAGAACATTTAAAGCGGATTAATCAATTAATATGAATTATAATAAATTATTGCGTAGTACTATTGAAAAATGTGTTGATACAAATATTTTTAAAAAGTACGCGTATTTTTAAAGAAAATCGTTTGTACATCACTATTATACAGGGTGTCCCAGAAGTAACGTGCCAAACTTGAGGAGAAGGCAGGTGGGGTGGTGAGCTCTCTGATAAACAAAAAAATTTCAGGTAAAAGTGTCACCGTTTTTGAAATATTTAATTTTTTTTGAATTAAAGAAAAATCGTGCCTTTTCATGTATTTTATTTAACTGCATCTACAAAAAAGGCTATACTTAGTAAATTTTTTATGTAACATACTTTCAGATAGTTGCTTCTCCATACTCAAATGCAATGTGGTTAAAATATATTAAGGAGCCATTATAAAATTAGGACTATATTGCGATATTTAAGTTTTTGATATTTTCTTCCCCAACTTTGACTATATCGGGTGAAAAAAAAAATGTACTGAGCTATAACTTTACATTACATAAAAAAATTGCTCATTTAATAAAGATTTCAGAAAGGTGCCACACTTACTGTTTTGAATAGAAAAAAAA
>NW_016165530.1:0-19044 GCF_001687245.7 Rhagoletis zephyria | reverse complement strand
CGTCCGATTTATGGTCTACATAATCGACCAAGTGAGCAAACAATTAATGCGATTGTGACCAAGTTTCGCACTCAGTTTACTTTATTGGACATTAAACCAACCACACGAATGCGTACAGTGCGTACAGAAGAGAATATTGCGTCTGTTTCTGAGAGTGTTGCTGAAGACCGTGAAATGTCGATTCGTCGCCGTTCGCAGCAATTGGGTTTGCGAAACACATTTCGAACCGAACACTGATTTTGGTAATAAAATGAAATTCGAAAAAATGTAAATATTTCAAAAACGGTGACACTTTTACCTGAAAATTTTTTGTTTATCAGGGAGCTCACCCCCCCACCTACCTTCCCCTAAAGTTTGGCACGTTACTTCTGGGACACCCTGTATATGTATATAAGTGGTTTGTGTTATTATATTATTACCCTGAAGGTATTATATTCGTTTTTTTTTTTTACTTATAATATGGATCTCATTTTTTAAAGAAAAAATTTGTTAAGCCGATTTTTTTTTAGAAATGGCGCTTTTTTAAACAATCTGGACACCCTGACGGTAACAAATGATAATTTTTTCTATCAGGGTAATAATATAATTCATAAAACAACGATCAAATTTTACAAAAATAAACAACAAAAAAATCCAAATTAAACGATTATTCTTAATTGAAAAAATAAAATCAAAAAAAATTACGATCAAACTTGATAAAAAAAAAATAAAAATCAGAAAATAACGAAGATAGTACAACGAAAAAATAAAACTCCAAATTTAAAGATTAAACTTTAGATACAAAAGATCAAATTTGACCGAAAAAATAAAAATCCAAATTTAATGATTATTTTTGATTGAAGAAATACTTAAAACAAAAAATAACGGGTTTGAAATTATCTAATAATAATCATCTTCGTATTTAATGATTGTTTTCAGGCTCTGTCACATACCTTTCAAGAATGATAATGGGTGGAATATTCTTTGTTTCTTGCAGAAATCAAGCTAAAGGTGATAGGTGCAATTATTATGTATATAAAATTTGAGAAAGCAATACCTTCGATTTCTTGCTAGAATATGTCGCAACTAATGCTAAAAACATTAGTTAACTGTGATTATTGAGATTGTTAGCTGGATTGGAAGCTTATTTAAATAAATTGACGATAGTCGTAAAGTGAAAGTTTTTATTTATTTATTTATTTATTTCACCCCACGTTTTTATACAAATTTGAAAAATAATTGAATAAAATTATTTTTTAGCGAGTTAAGGTATTTAGGGCGTTTAAAACTATGAAATTATAAAATCTCGTCCGAAAATTAGGCATACGATTGATATCAAGTTTACCTTAAAATGGTTCCAGGGATACGCCGCGTGAACGTTTAACCTTCTGACAGGAGCCACGGCGGGTTGTTAAGAATTCTAATTCAAATTCAGTAACCTGGCTTTGATAACATACCAATTCTCACTACTGTAGCTAAATGCCTCACTAGGTACGTATGCATCATGAGAGCTTTAGATTAAATGGCCGAAGCCGGCTCTCCCTTTACCATTAACTGAATTTTTTTCTGTTAGTATGGCACTGATAAAATAAATCTCCATAATAAATTTAAAATATTTCCAGAGATTTTCTATTCTTCCCGAGATATGTATTAATAAAGTTTTTGTATGTATGGGAGGCGACATGTCTCCTTTTTTAATAACTCACATTTTTTCCATGAGCAATAGATACAATTTATACATAACTCCATTCCAAGTTCCTGTATTCTTCCACAAACACATGCAGGGGTATGTGGCAAGAAACAGTCAATTTTTACGGGAAGTACCATGTCCCCGTTTCTTATAATCCTAATTTTCTTCCATGAGTATGGATTTGATTTTATATTTCCCAGTATCGAGTCCCAGTACTCTATCATAAATACCTCGAGATATACGCAGCATAAAAAAAATCAATCTGCATGGTAGTTGCCACGCCCCCTTGTCCAATAACTCCAATTTTTCTCTTTGAGTATGGGATTGGTTTCACATACATACATATATATAAATATATCTCCATACCGAGCTTAAGTACTCTACCCCAAATATTTGAAGAGATATGCAATATGAAACTTTCAGTTCTCTCCCACAAATACTTCCTGAGATATGTATGTATATACATATGTATTATGAAAATTCCAATTTGTATGGGAGGGGCCTTGAGCTATCGGAATTAATTTCAGTCTAAGACCAAAATTGCCAAATTTAGTTTTGTTCGGGAAGCGGTTTAAAAAGTAGCCTATTTTTCAATCCAGGTCATAAACCATCTGTGTACAAAATTTCATTTTCAAACAGTTGGCAAACAAGGCTACCAACTTGGCTCAAACGGTGCAATTTTGGCCATATTTTACTTCGATTGGCACTTAGTTTTTCAATTTGGCATAAAATGGCACTTTTAAAAAATAGTAAATTAATACATCTAATAATAAAATGCTCCAATTTCTATAGCTTATACAACTATTTTATCTTACTTTGGCATTGGACTTTTGTTTAAAGAATGTGTGGAATTAAAAAAATTACACCTTTTTTGCACTTTTATTTTTCTATTTGGCACATTTTGGCACTTTTCTATCCTCAATAAGGCAATACATAGCTAAATATAGTTGGCAGCCCTGGTGGCAACCATCTTGAAAAATATCTTCGAAATTAAGCTCTCTTAAACTTGTTTTCGTGGGACACCTGTATTATAATATTTGATTGAGTTAGTTTATTTAATTTAACCCTATATAAACGTAACCTATTTTCCAATCTAAGTCATAAACTATCTGCGTGCGAAATTTCATGCAAATCCGTTCAGTCGCTTCCGCGTATTAATTTAATCGTACTTTTTTAAAAGGTGGCAACTCTTAAAAAAAGGTATCTTATTTTCCCATGTACATCACAATGTATCTGTGCGCAAATTTTCATGCAAATATGTACAGTCGTTTCCGCGTAATGGACCAACAAACATGCAAACATACAAACTTTCACATTTTTAATATTAGTAGGAAGGATTAGTAGGATATTTACGTTGAGTTCATTTCCTGCAAGGCATAGCAAAATACAAACATACATACTATATCTCAACGGTTGGCAATCGGTTTGGTCAAAACCGCTACTGCAGTAAAAAATGCAAGTCGAGCTGCAGAAATCAAGTTTACTTATTTTCCAAACATGGCATTTAATAGTTTAGGCCCTTAAGAAAAAAAATTGTATTATCTATTGCATAGAAACACTAACACAAAATGTACGAACAGCATAGTGCAATAAACAAGCGCTGGCAGAGGAAAAAATAAAGGCCTGTCCACATAGAACTTTCGCGCTGGCGTTGGCGTTGGCGTTGGTTTGACAAAACGCACGTCAAAAGTATGCTTGCAACAATGAGCGCTTGGCAGCGAATGCTTTGACCACTAAATTAATAGACTAACGACAGATAAATTAATATTTCACATCAATAATTGCATGAAAAACGATATTTCTTGCCCACATTTGATTAAAAATTAAAAATATTTAACATATTTTTATTTATTTGCAACAGCTGATTGGCAATGCGCGCAAAAAGATGAGAGATGGCCATCTTTTTGGGTGCGTTAACTTTGGCATTGGCGTTGCCGTTGATATGTGTGTATTTATAGTCACCTGTAAGTCAACGCCAACACCAACGCCCACGCGAATGTTCAATGTGGATTGGCCTTAAGAAGAACACAACTAAAGAAAAGTTACTATTGTAGCACACCCAAATATAGCGCGCTGCGTTTAGTTTTGCGGCGTATTAAAGTGCAGAGGTATAAACAAACCAAAACCGCATACAACTGGTGAGATTAAAACAAAAACTAAAGCCGGTAGTGGCTTGCATGACCTAACACTTTTTTTGCACAGTAGCAATCACTTCTTTTCCTGCGTTCTGCTCGCATCCAATTGCAATCATTGCATCAACTTTCTACACCTGTTTGCCTGCGCAACTGTACATGGCAAACTCCATACACGGTGCTTAGCTGTTTGCCTGTTATTGCGGTCTGATTGCGGGTAACACGAAGCGCTATGCTGAAGAAAAATTTCCCGTTGTTCCCACAGTATCCCCATCTATGCCTTGGTTGCGTGCTGCTCTTTGCTTGCTTTTCATTTGTTTTTGCCCGTAGCATTGTGTACAGTGTTTGTTGTTTTTATTTTTGCTGTAATATGAGCACATAATACTGCTGCTTGGCAAGTTAAATTACAATTGCAGTTGTCCTTACATGTCCTTTTGCTCCCACAACGACAACTCCCACAACCTTGCATACTCTTTCCATTTACAGGAGCTGAAGAGAAAAAGCTTAGTGCCACACTTTTTCGTTACACATACATGCATACTTACGCGTATCTCAAAGTATGTACTTATTCGTTTGTGTCCTTTTATGAGCTGCTGCTGGCACGATTTTATTTTTGTCCCTTTGTTTGCTCGGAAAGTTAGTGCTACATTTTTATCACACTAGGAGTGCAATACAATGCCGAAATCTGAGTTTTACTGTTGAAAGTATTTTATTTCTCAACTCACACACACAAATACATATTCCGACTAAACCAATTTCGCCCACAGCATCTTCTACTTGAATACAAATATCCACTTTGTAGTTCCCTAAAGCAATTTGGTGCAGCGGACCGGCCTAGGTACCTGTACCCAATCCACCTTGGACTCTTGCTCGCCATTCTTTCTGCTTGCACTTCTCACCTTCGCTAGTTTTCCTATTTCGAATTTTCGCTGTTTAGTGAGTAAAATTTTACAGTTGTCCTCCATTTAGTATCGTAATAATGCACTCCTCTCATGGTAATGTACGCGTGGTTGGCATTTTTACGGCTATTGTTGTTATAGTAACTATCGGGTAGATTTTAGTACCCCACAATGTGGTTATTCTTAGAAAGATTTGTAAATACTTACCGCTCACCTCAAAATTGCGGAAAGATCATACATGGCGTAAACAAAAGATTAACGGCAAATTTAAGACCACTTGCGCTGTTATTGTTTTTGTGATTACTTTCGCATGACTGCATAAGAATTAGATATTGTGTGCACAGCAAAGTTAGAAAAGCTACTTAAAATTGAGAAAATACTGGCGATTGCAGTAAAGAGCTACTACTGATTTATGAAATAATAGGGATGACCTTGGAAAGAAAAGGTTTTACTCCGAATACACACTGATAAACTTAATACCGCTCCTCTGCGGAAAGACTGTCTGAGTTCGGACTCGAAACCGAAGAATTGCGTATTAAGGTCTCAGTTGACAATTAAATACGATATAGAATAAAGAGACGATATTATTTTATCACGCGGTACATTCTTGCATTTCGTATACAATCTGCATCATTCGTCGCAGCCTTTTATCAAATTAGCGATGTATTATGTTTGGTTGGCCGTCGTACAAAGAAGTTTGTAATTACTCTCCTTATTTTTAAAGTCAAAGTAACCCGATTTGGGAGCCGTACAAATTTTCGACCTTGGCGGCTATTAAAAACAGCCAAAATTTTAATTATTTTTGAGTACTAAATATCCGTTTTAATATCCCCTCGACTTAGAGTAACTATTAAGCTTACTAAATAATAACAATAATTTAATTTCTGTCCTACTACATTCAACTTTACTCTTCATAAAATTAATCATTTTAGTAACAATAAATATTGATGGATCTTGGATATAAGATATTGTCACACATACGCCGTGCATGCGTGGTTGGTATACAAGTAATTAAGTGCATACCTTTTGGCGTTCAGGTTTGTAATACGAGTTTTGTAAAAATGTACAATAATATATTAAAAAGTCCCCACAAATCCCATGTGTAATAAGAAATTTAACCAAGATCTTCATTCCTGCATAATTTACTCGCATACCATGGCGTCTGAGTAACAAAATGTGCACATTTATTTGGACTCAGTTTAAAGTAAGTGCAAATTAAATTAAACCAAACACAAACCAGTTCGACCTAAATGCAAAATAAGCTAAACCAAACGCATTTATCCTCGAAATAAGAGATGAATGTTTTCGGTATTTGGTAGCGCCAATAAGTTCTGTTGTTTTTATGAGAACTTTTTTACAAGCTATAATAGTAACTGTGGGGCATTTTCAACGGCGCAAATATCTACAAAAGGGAAAAGGCTCTACTAAGATAAGTAGGCCTCCGAAATTAAAGAAAAAAGTTAAAACACTCCCTGTAACACGAGTGACGGTACATAATTCCACTTATCTTTCATTTTTCCCTATATTTCAAAATTAATATCTTTTTGCAAACTATACTCTATGTAATCCCTAATATTATCCTTAAAACAAAAATTAATTCTTTTGAGAACTTTTGCAAAATTTTGATAAATCCCTTGTACCGAAGTTCTAACGGGAGTGATACTTTTCGTCACCTACGTGTATAAAAAGTACGAATCGCATTTTTATTATTTTTATTTTATTCCCATTACTTTTAAGTAACAAATTTATTTTACTAACATCGAGGTATTATACTTGTGTTTGATAATACTCTTCGCGAAATTATTCGCAACTAATTTCTGAAGACAGTAGACCTGAATTTATATCCATGGGGTACAATTAGGCATTACATAATTAGTCTCAACTCATAGTATACTAATACTGTTTATTCGCCCAGCAAACCTGTAATAACAATTTTTATTCATTTCATTTACACTTGTTAATATATATTACGCACGTTTTCTCCACGAGTGTCATAATCTAAAAAACCAAAAACTGAAGAAAAGCGGCTTAAAATTTTTTACTTTTTTTATTTTGTTCTGATGAGGGACTAGTAATCGGTATAGCTCACAGTGTGCCAGAAAAGAGAAAAAGTGGCCAAAATTGTTGAAAAAAAATGTTTATGGCATTGCTTATTATCTAAGGTATCAAAATCCGTGGTATATCGAAAAGAACCGGTGTAAAAAAAATTATAAACGTATTAACAACTTAACGGTTTTACTCTATTTTCTCCCATTCTACTAAGTATCTTCTTTAGAAAATTTCTGGAAAAAAATATAAAATCAGAGTTGCCAGATAAGTGAAATTTTATTATTATTTAAAAGCTCCACAGCATACTTAAATTTCTACAGTAAAACAAAAACGGTTTAAAGAGATTAAAAAAATATTTCGGAGTGGGGTTGCTTCCTTTTTAAAAAGTTACAATTACGTTTATTAAAACAATGTCTGCTTATTTAATATCACAATTTGGGTATCAAACCGAAGGTGTTTGGACAAGTTTTAACACTGGCATGTTTTTCTGAGAAGGGTTGCCTATCTTTCAACTAAGGCTATCATTTTAATTATTTAAGGAAATACGAATTTTATTGAAAAATTTTAAGTGCAGCGTTTTATGTTAAATTGTTTTAAAAAGTTAATTCATGTGGCTAAAATTAATAAATCGATTAAAAAATTTTTTTCAAAATTTAACCTGCTGTTAGGTGAAAGAAATAAATTTCCCATTCTTTTACTCATTTGTTTTCTTTATTTTTCAAATTTTTTTAATTTGTACTATTTTTTTATAATTTAATTAACGGAAGAAAAAACCAACAAAAACAAAAGAGCTTTCATTGATTACAGTATAATCTTAGTAATCGGAAATCAGATTACTTTAGTTATTTAATTTTTTAATTTTTTTTTTTGTTATTTATGGCCTTATAGCAATTATATTCAACAATCTTATTGAGCTTGAGGATGTTTTTTTAATAAAAACTATTGTGGGAAGACGACAATAATTTATAAACGGAAGAAGTTATAGCTGCTATTTCGGAAATTACTACAACTCCTCATCAGACTTCTTTTGTGGGATTCGATCCAACGATTTCAGATGACTCAGTCAGTGGCCTACACACTGTGCTAAGTCCGCCTAATAAACTGTTTTTTCCACTTTTTTCCATCTGAGCCAAACCAAACCAATCGTAGCCATTCCGCTACGATTTACACTTAATCATGTGGTTGTTGGTTTTGTTAGTTTTTGTAAATAATTCTCTATCTTTAGAATGTTTAACTTTTAGGTGTGCTCGTCCTTAAGTTATTTTTTTGACATTTATGGTCTTATAACAATTATATTCAAAAATCATACATATATATAACTTCTACCATTTATAAATTATTTTTGTTTTTCCACAATGGTTTTCAAACAAAACAAAACGGCCTCAAACTTAATGGGGTTGTTTAATATAATTTTTAAATTTAATTTATTAAAACGTTATTGCATATATGGAGGCCAAGTCCTTTCATATGACAGTTCACTGTTAAGCCCAACCAACATCCCACGTCTTATATTTTTCGTACAAGTGGCAACCCTCTTCGAAAAACACCTTATTGCATATCCAGAGGCCAAGCTCTCTGATTGGATATCCCATTTTTGATAATTGAATTAAGTGTACATATCTGATGTCATTAACAAAGGATGCCAGTCACAAAATTAAAAGCTTATTGCACTTCCGGAAACCACATCCTTTCCCTTGGTACCTCATTTTAAGTGCAACGAACGGTGAAGATCTTATAATTTTTAAAAATGTGGCAACCATACTCAAAACATAATACATTGCTGAACTAGAGGCCAAGCCCTTTCATTTGACATCTCACGTTTGGTAATTCAACGAAGGGTTCCTTTCTAGAGGCTAAGTCTGAAAAGACTTTGGCAGTGACCGTGCAGAAGTGATGGCTTCGCTTATTATGATTGAATATAATAATTTTCTTAGCAGTTGGAAACCCTACTCAAAATATAAAACATTACTTAATGCTTGTATACAGCCCAATCCGTTGCATTTGACACCTAAGTTTTTGTAGTCCAACGAACGGTGTGGATCTTATAATTTTTCAGACAGGTGGCCACCCTATAGAAATTCTAAATACCAAAGGTCACTCTCTTATCGATACAGAGAAAATTCGTCCAAATCCGTTCAGTAGTTTCGAGATTCTCCTTTATACTATGTATATTTAGATATGACCAGAAAGGAGGTTACTCATACGCCATGTATCGTATATGTACATAGACGAACACACGTTTTCTTGAGAATGTATCAATCAATTTTGTATTATTTTGGATTATAACACTCTTGGAAGGAAATATGCGACATGTGCATAGTAAAATTATTTTGTTGTTTATATAATCAACATTCTTAATTACTATAATCTAACTTTGACATTTATACCTTTGATATTCAAACTGAATTTCAGTAAGCTCTCTAATACTTACTCACTTCTTTGTATGTATGTTATTGTGATATTTAATTACTCTTTTTTGTACTTATGAGTATTACTTTCGGTAATTATGATATGTAAATTAGAAATTATCATCTTGATTACATCAAACCTATCTACAATGCTTTTGGTTCACATGCATTTACATTTCAGTTAACATATAAAATACTGCATTATTACTTGTCCGAAATTTTGCACCAACAGTACATGTTCATTCAATTAACATATGCACGCAAATAAAATTATTTTCCATAAAACATTGTTATGGAAATGTTCTTATAGCATTGCTCACAAACACACACACACACATATGCCACCCTGAATCGAAAAGCCAATAACATTCCAGTTGTTTAAGGGATATAAATTGATGTGAAGGCTGACTAGTTCTTTGAGTGGTATGAGTTTGGATGGACTTTCATCACTTCGAAATTTTAGATAAATTCTCTTCGAAACATTAAAGAAAAGAAGCAAAAACGATGCTCGATGGACTGAAGGAAAGATAAGGAAAATTACACTCTTTCGTACTAACTAATGATACATAACCGATTAAAACAAAGCCTCGGATGAGACCCCATAACAACTTTCACGGAAAATGTTTTGAATTCATGCATTTGCAATCTTCGAGACCATAATTAAGAACGTTGAGTAAATGAAACACTTGCATCCCCACCATAAAATAAATTACTACATCTCTGACGTAAAGGAGTGCAAATTCGGTGTCAGATTTGTGGTGGGAAAGTTACTCCATCGTCGAATGCTGTCATTAACTTTTCAACATCTGCTTCATTTGCGCCCACGACACGACAGAAAAAAGAACTCGACTTCTTAAACAATCCTGGGAGCACAACTACTTTACAGAAAGTTCAGATTCCACGACGAAATCTCCGATATCGGACGGAGGCTGATCGATTTCACTTCAGAAAGCACTCCATACATGTTTTGTAGGTTTTAACGAGGTATAGAAATGGACCCAGACCAAACATTTTTATTTTTGCATATTTGTTAGTGAGTATTCCTATTTCCACGTATTAGGAACGTCGTTTTACATTTCTTGTGGTTTATACTTAGAGTAATTGNTCTTTACAAAAAGTTCAGATTCCACGACGAAATCTCCGATATCGGACGGAGGCTGATCGATTTCACTTCAGAAAGCACTCCACACATGTTTTGTAGGTTTTAACGAGGTATAGACCCAGACCAAACATTTTTATTTTTGCATATTTATTAGCGAGTATTCCTATTTCCACATATTAGGAACGTCGTTTTACATTTCTTGTGGTTTATACTTAGAGTAATTGCTACAGTGGGTAAATATTTAAAAATGTTTTAACTCACGAATATCTAAATTATATAAAGCTTATTTTAACGAAAGCAATTAAGACCAACACATGAATGCAAATAATAGACAAATAACTTGCAGTCATTTAAACGAAATAGAAGAACATCATAATTAAAAAGAAAAAAACATAGTTAATTACATACTTAGAAAGTCATATCTGTCTAAAAGCGTACTTTTACTGTTTTATTAGGTCCTCCTATAGGAGCAAAAGTCCACCTGTTTGCCTAAAAACGAAATGTCCTATTTATGGCTGAAATAGTTCTCCTTTTTTGCATTNTTGCAGTCATTTAAACGAAATAGAAGAACATCATAATTAAAAAGAAAAAAACATAGTTACAAAGTCATATCTGTCTAAAAGCGTACTTTTACTGTTTTATTAGGTCCTCCTTTAGGAGCAAAAGTCCACCTGTTTGCCTAAAAACGAAATGTCCTATTTATGGCTGAAATAGTTCTCCTTTTTTGCATTTTCCGCCCTCAAAATCTCTCTATATCCAAATTTTAAAAAAGGGCGCCTTAAGGGATTTATGGGAAATTTTCGAGAGAAGGAACAATTTTACAACGGGGTTCCCCTCGGATTCTTTTACTTTTTTCCGCTCTTTTTGCTAATTTTTTCGGTTATTTCAGGATCATTTTCCGATTCTTCCGGAACCGTTTTTTGGTTCTTTTGTAGTCGGATTTGGGTTCTTCCAGAACCGTTTTTAGGTTAGTTTTTGTCTCACACACAGAGATGCACAGAACATGTAGTCATACTAAAAATTCCCTATATTCAAAAAACATACGTTTATAGTTGAAAAACTACTAAGGCAGTGCAAAATTAATTTTTAATTTTTTTAGGGGTTTAAACAAATTTTATAAAATAATTTGCTTTAAACTGGTGTACTCTCACGTTGAAAGCAACAATTTTTCTTTCGTTCGATGGCTCATGCGACATTTTCTGTTCNTAGAGCATGTAGTCATACTAAAAATTCCCTATATTCAAAAAACATACGTTTATAGTTGAAAAACTACTAAGGCAATGCAAAATTAATTTTTAATTTTTTTAGGGGTTTAAACAAATTTTATAAAATAATTTGCTTTAAACTGGTGTACTCTCACGTTAAAAGCAACAATTTTTCTTTCGTTCGATGGCTCATGCGACATTTTCTGTTCCCGAAATTTTTGCATTTTTCTTATACTAAACTGAACTCCTGTTTGTATACCTTCAAGTTATATAGCCGTTGTTAGTTTGATGGGCCGGCTAAGCGACCAAAATAAAGTTATTTGTAAATTAATGTAACTAATATCTTGTCTGTGTATTCATTCCAGCTTTTGTGAATATANTCTTTCCTTGTTAATTCACCGTTTTTATTATTTATTAACTGTTTTCATTGATTCTTACTTCTGCAATAACAGCCTGCCCAGCAATTTTGTCAAACGGAGGTATATGCCAGATTGCATCAGAAAAATATGCGCCTACACAATTTTGCAGGTCTTTATATGAAACTTTATCCCATCCGTTATTTAGTCATCTGAAAAGTAAATTCGTATAACATAAACAAATGGCCAAGCCAGACCAAACACACTCTATGAAATTGTGAAATCGTGACGGGACAACAACAACAAAAAGTTTTGATTTTTTTTACTGCGGGACCTTCCACATACAAGTACCAAAAAAAAATACTTTACACATAATCGAAATCGGTTCATCCGTTTGGTCAGGCATAGCGGTCATACGAAAAACATTTCATTCTTATATATTAGCCATGCTTTTTTAAGTCGGACGGATTTCGTAAAAGAATTACGTCATGCCTCCGACTCGCTTCAAAATTGAAAAAGTAGTAGCACAAATGTTGTTAATTAAGCGATAATCTGCCGAAATCCAAAATAAAATCTGTGTGTTTTTCTAACTTTAGTCCTATAATTTCCACGCGCATTTCCAGGGGTTTGTCGCCTTAAAGAAAATGTTTGCCGTACAAATATTATATCTGGAGAGGTATCGGAATCTGCAATAATATTTAAATGCTTGCTAAATATATCTTATCATAATTTTTCGAAAACAAATAAAACAAAATTTTTGACTCTCACAAAAAAAACCATTTCGTCATACAAAAAATTATTTTAAAAATAGTTCTTGAAAAACGCCCAATTTTTGTGAAACTTGTTTTTTTTATAGCGAACTAAACAAGGAATACGATGTTATAATTTTAAATGCCTAATTTACTGGTCTTCACTATGCAAATCATGTTCAAAAAGATCAACTGTAAATAGCTATGTTAGCTTTGGGACAATCTTCAACATCTTATATATAGAAATGTTAGGCCCGTTTCTTTGGCTTTAAAACGACGTTAAGGGGAAGGCTCAATGGTACGCAGAACCCGAGATATAACGATTTGAAATAGTACATGATTAGCCAGAATCACGAAAAAATGCAAACTCTGAGAGATCATATCTCCGAAGAAAAAAAATCCTCGTAAAAGAATAGGGGTATTCTCTGAGTCTTGCAAAGCCCTTGAACGGTGCACAGATTGCACGGACTGCATGGCAAAGTCCGGTTTTCCTATGGTACAGTTTTGCGAACCCTGCAATCCGTGCACCGTGCATGGGCTTTGCAAGACTCAGAGAATACCCCTAATGTCTCATATATAGATTAAAGGAAATTACGTTTGGTAACAGAAAAATAACTTATAGAAATAAGTATACAGAATTATTAAAAAAGGTCTAATGTACGTATGTATGTGGTAACACTGAACTTACTAGTGCATATGAAATTTGTAATCGAGTACCTAATTTTTCTCTTTCATGAGATTAATTTAATTTTAATTTGCAAAAATCTTTTCTTTATTCAGGTTCCTAAACAACAAGAAAACTGTAACGAGTTTATAACTTTTTATTACAATAAATGTAAAAAAACGCACGTTTCTTCGAACTAAAAAATACGAAAGGCAAGACAACAATTTGCAAATCCCATTTCTAAAGTGCGGAACAATTTCATTTAGCAATGTCAACAAGCTACGCCCCGAAAATAGCAGCAACTGAAATAACACTATCAGAGTTGCTCCAGAGTAAAAAGTGACTATTTATGTTCTTACAACATTAATTCAGCTTGAGCAAATGCTAGCGAAAGTGGAAGCCAAAACGACTTAAGGAGAAAAAATGAACGTTGGAAACTGACAATGGCCATTGGCCGCTCATTCCCAAAGTTTCACAACAAAAACGAAATCACAAAAAACTAGCACTAAAATGGAGAAAGTTGTAATTTTGAAAAACAAACAACAACGAGAGCAACAAAATAAGTACAACAAATAGTTTTTTAACAAAAAAGTTAACAAATGGCAAGGCAGAAAATGGGAAAACCACTGTTACTTTTGAAAATAAATGAGGCGCGTATTATACGAGTAGTCGAGCACTTTTTCAGCTCACTCTAAAATTTGCGTGGCTGGAAGACAAAGCGTGAAAAAGATACTATGCCGGGACGGCGAGTGCTTAGCATTTTGTGTGGGTGCACTTTCATGATTGCCATGTCCTTTTTCATATTTCGCCTGGAAGAATTTCAACAACTTTCGAATGCAGTCGTTGGTGAAATTGTTTGTACGGAGAATTGTTCGCATTTAGTTGTGCTGTTTTTTTCGCTTTCACAAACCGAAAGTAAAGTAAACACAAACTAATAATAATCACTTTGCCCTTCACCGCGGTGGGTGGGGATGTTGGCGTAGCGACCGAGATGTGTACTTTTAAAATTACAACCATTACTAGTACTTACTTTGTAAATACCATTGTTATAACTTTTTGTGATCAAATCGTGAATTTGGCTGTTACTCAGTAACAGAGGTACAAAGCAGATGAATAGCAGAGAATTAACGAAGGCCATAATTTTTTTCATAAAATTTTAGTGCTATTTACCGAACAGAACAACATAAAAATTTGGTCATAAAAATGACATTCTGTGAATACGAAAAAATTATTGGATTGGAATGAAAAAGTAAAGCTACGAGAAAGATAAAAATTGGCGAAAGATAATTACACGGATAACTTAGAACGATTAATTATTAAATACTAAAAAAAATTATATGTAAGTAAATTTTAGATATGCGTTTAACCCTTGTGTTAATAACTGAGTACCGGGGTACCCACAACAGGACCTTTTTCCGTATAAGTCGAGTATTAGTTGACATTTCTTTCCCAACCCCTGGATCGACAGTTTATCAAATTTTATCAAAAAAATCATCGACTTGAAATGTAGTACCCGGGTACCCAATTANCCTGAGTAAGTCGAGTATTAGTTGACATTTCTTTCCCAACCCCCGGATCGACAGTTTATCAAATTTTATCAAAAAAATCATCGACTTGAAATGTAGTACCCGGGTACCCAATTATTTCGGTAGTCTATTTTGTAGTTTTTTTCTATTATACGCACGTAATTCGTAAAAATGACTATACTATATAACTTATTAGGAAAACAAAAACGATTAAATTATCACTTTATTTATGGCAAATATTATATTTCATAATGTTTTTGGAATGCTCATCACATAACGCTAGTTTACATTCCCAGCAGTTCTTCCTCATTTTTCTTTTCCTATTTATTGCAAATGAAACCACAATCAGTTACTTCAATTCTTCCTGGTGCATTTCGTTCAATTGAAGGGTTTGGCGTAACATCCACAGTAATTTTTTGGCGACCTATGATGCTTTCAATGGCGATTTTTGTCGTATAATTTCTCATTATTTGTACGTTTGTCAAACGATTTTAGATATGGGTTTTTTTAACTCCTCGCTCAATTGACGCATAAACAGCCGTCACTGGTTGATTTTCTTTTGCAGCCTTTCATACGAAATAAGATATGAAGCGCGTGAACTAATATCTATAATATTGAAAAACATTGCCAAAGGCCATCGCAAAAGTCGCCGTTTCTTTGTGTATCTTTTAGCCATCTGGTTCATGGTATCAACGCCAGCTTTATACTTATTATAATAAGATATAATTATATCATTATATCATCATCGTTCACAGCCTTATCGCAATGCAGTGTGGATAGAATAATTACGGGTTTATTTCTGTTTGGTACGTATAAGCACATAGTTCCTCTTTCATTGACACCAAATACGGTAGAGTAGGGCTCTAAGGCCCTCTTTGGGGCCCATTACGTTTTGTATGTAGGGCTTATTTTTTCTCAAAGTACCAACAAGAGTACAATTCCATGAAAGTACTTGGAAAGGGACATACATGGATGTAAAGACAATGTCCATACATACATTTATTTTCGCCTGTGCCTTTGTNACTTGGAAAGGGACATACATGGATATAAAGACAATGTCCATACATACATTTATTTTCGCCTGTGCCTTTGTTTGCTATATCACATGTGCGTGTATTTTAATGGACTCGCACACTATTTTTGAAATATTTCTTACTAAATTTTCTTAATTTAATCTATATTCACAAATTTATATCCGCAAAATGGATTTGTGAAGATTAGTAAAACAAGACAGCCTAAGAAAATTTGGGTATTAACACAAGGGTTAAATGGCTACAATTGAAAAGAAAATGCAATTCAATTTTTAACAAAGGAAAATTGGTTTGAAATATTGCGTATTTTGTACTCAAACATAAATATATGTTTTTATGTCTGCGTTGGGTTAGTGCTTCCTATAATCTGCTACAACTGACTTAATCAATTACTTTTCTTGTTCGTTTTTTGACAATACATTATTGAAATCCTCCATAAGTTTAACTGCTATTTCTGCCAAATCATCAACAACATTCTTGTATATTTACTATATCGAAATCAATATTGTACGAGGACCCATCCTTCCATACTTTAGGATTTCTCTCTAACAAAATCTGTCGGTATACTTAATCTTTTTAAAACTGTCAATTTTTTCCTTGGTATCGATAAAGATTTCCAAAGCTGTCACACTACGTTTTTTATGTTTTTACTGATATGTGGGTCGAAAAAATCCAGGGCAGCAGGTTCTGCGGTTTAATACCATAAATTGTTGCAATATTTGCGTACAAATTGCTGGCTAAACGTTTCATACATATGTATCGCTCTAGGCATCTCAAATCCTGCCTGGGAGCTTCTGTAGAAACTTAAATTGAACTCTCGTCGATATAAAAATATGTTTCAGCAGTACCACCCCACCAGGAAAAACTGTAACTAGTTGGAGCAGTTTCTTATTGTCCGCTTGACTTCAGCCTGGTCTGGGTTTTTGTATTTAGATTTAATAAAAGAGGTATTGCGCAAGTTTTCGTAGTGTCTCAAACGCCTTCCGAACAATTTATACCAGTTATCGCACTGTTGATGCTTTCGCAATCAGGGACCTATATATATATAATACGCGAAGGCATTTTTTATTCAGGATAAAAGATCTGGATGTCAACTTAAAGCGCTTGGCCTGTAGTTGTGCAAACTGGTTTTATTTTTTGGAAATGAGTTGCCACCTGTTAAACAATTAAATTCAAATTATTTTAAAATCCATGCCATCATATCCGCTCCGTTCGTTCGATTTTCCAAAATGAGGTATCAAATTAAAAGGCTTGGACTGTATGTGCAATAAAGTTTTATTTTTTCGAAAATAAAAGAATTTAAAAAAATGTATTAAAATTATTAAAAAAAAATAAATCAATTACTACAAAATGAGTTTCAACCGAAATTGTTTTGAAAACCTTTGTTTCTTAGCTGAACTATAGGAGAGTTGCCACCTGTTTAAAAAATTATATTAGATACGAAAAATATATATCACATATGGGTACCAAATAAAAGAGGTTTCAGAAAGTAGTAGTTTGAAAATATTTTGAAGAGGGTTGCCACCTGCTTGAAATGTCGAATTTAGTTTACTTATACACTAGTTATATGAAACATCAAAATATGGATGTCAAACGAAGAAGTGTTAAGAAATCTTAAGTTAGGACGCTAAGAATATTTTGGAGATATTGAAAGAAGGTTGCCACCTGTTTAAAAAGTTAAATTTAAATTATTTAATAAGTTTAATGAATTATTAAAATATGGATATCAGTCGAGAGGGGTATGAAAAATTTTTGTTTCTGAACTGTACTTAGCGGGGTTGCCACATGTTTAAAAAACCAAATTCCACTTAATTCATCAGTTAATTAAAATATGTATCGCAATGTCAGGCGAAGAAAAGTTAAAAAGGAATTACGGTTGAAAGTACTTTTGAAGAGGGCTGCCACCTGTTTGAAAGGTCTAACTCAATCAACTAATACAAAAAGTATATGAAATTCAAAGGAAAGATTGTTACGTGTTTAAAACATACATTCAAATTATTCATTTATTTAGGAGGGTTGCCATTTGTTCGAACAATCAAATTCAAATTAGTTCTTCAGTTTATTGAAACACATAAGAAGATTTAAGTTTGGGATTACTTTTGAAAGGGAATTTAAAAAATGAGAGGTCAAATTAAATACTTAACATGTAGANAATACATTCAAATTATTCATTTCTTTAGGAGGGTTGCCATTTGTTCGAACAATCAAATTCAAATTAGTTCTTCAGTTTATTGAAACACATAAGAAGATTTAAGTTTGGGATTACTTTTGAAAGGGAATTTCAAAAATGAGAGGTCAAATTAAATACTTAACATGTAGATGTGTGACAAACTTTTTACTTTTTTTAATTAAGAACTTTTTTCATCGGTACAGGGTGATTTGAAATTTGATGAAACTAAAAACATGTACAATGCCAGACTGCTATTCACTGGCACTCGGATCTCTATAACTCTGACTAACATTTGGAATTTTTTGTTAAGTTTCGAAATTAAGTTTTGGGCGTTTTAACGCCATGCGGGTTTACTAGTGATTAATTATTGTCTGTAAATTTAAAAAGCTATGAGTACCTCTATTTGTTGTCCTAATCGTTGTTTCTTTCTTTCCATAGAATTCCAGTACAAGCATGTTAAAAACTGTACCGGAAGAAGTGCATCACCAAATTAATGGCGAGGACGTGCTTATCGCTAGTGATCGAAATAACACAACTCGTTTCTGACGGTAAACTGCAATCATCGAGACGCTAGAAATGGCGCAGTGAAAAACTAAAATCTGACCAAAACCGCGCGGCAAGCTATCGAATACGTCGATAAGAAGACGGAGAGTCGACAAAAAAATATTAAGACTATAACTAATAAAAGAAGGTGAACAGTTTTGTTAAATATATAGTTACAACTAAAGGGTCGCATATTGGGGAGGGATTTTAAATAAAAAATAAAAACAATTGGAATGCCTATAAAAATCTAACCGCCTAAAGTAGAAGTCAATTGTCTTCAAACTTCAGACATATGTATGCAAGAGTAACGTCACAACGTACAAATTCTCAAGGCGGTTCAATGTTGCACGGAGACTTTTCAACAGCTTCGTCCAAAGAAATCAATTTTTAAAACGCAATAGAAATTTGCATGCAGTGGATAAAAAAACGTTGTTTAATTTAGATGTTGCATGGATGAGGGATCAAAGCCGGGTCCTGCGGAGTGGGAGTACGAACCTCTAACCACTCAGCCACAGAAGACCCGAATTAAATTCATAATAGT